>NW_017566985.1:6658-261683 GCF_001661235.1 Pichia membranifaciens NRRL Y-2026 | reverse complement strand
TTCTCAAACATAAATACAAGGGACAAACCTCTTGTATTTATACACTTACACCTTCGGTTAAACTTGCCATTATTCATTTATCATGGCGGCTAACTTTCCAGTTTTAGATTACTTAAGATGCCTTATCATGATAAGACTCTTATCTCTTATCACTCAATCCTTATTGGCCTCGGCATCTTATCTCAACCCTAAGATACCTTATCATGATAAGATTCTTATCTCTTATCCCTCGATCATGATTGGCTTCGGCATCTTATCTCAACAATATGGCCACTAAAAGAGGCACTAGTGGTTACTGTAGCGTTTCGTTAAGTTTGCCCCTTGAACTTCTGACCTCTATTGTTAAAAGTTGTTCAGAAAAAGTATACTTTAGCAACAACTAAAATTTGTGTTGTATGTAAATAAGAGGCGCTCTGCCGCCAAAACCTTTTTCATCTTATGCTGAAAGTTAGTCATAAACAAGCTTATTTATTGTTCAGCAGATAAAGGTTGTAATTCAGTTGTTTGTTGAAAGACCAATTGTCATCTCTTTGCGCAACTTTCTGAAAAAGTTGAAGCCGTCTTTAAGGTGAACAACGTCATCGTGAGCAAAAAGTTTGCAACTGATTTTTCTTACAATGTCATTAAGCTGTGGACACAAGCACCTAAGACATGGATTCAGCTCTAGTTGCCAGCTTATAACAAATATAAGAGGTTGAACCCTGAGTTTAAAAAAATCATGTTGACGCAAAGGCAGGGGGCTCGAGAGGCTTCACATACTTGAATAGTCAAACCTGCGGTTATGCGGCGGATAAGCTGTTCACATAGACATCAGGAGGAGAGATACCAGAAGAAGCGACTACGTTTTTGCTTAGCTCAAGCAACTGAGCATTATCACAATTGATAAAAAGATCTTGGCATATCTGAAACTTGAAACCACATTAAAAGCTGGCTGTTCAGTTGACATATACAATGTTTTTCTCGAAAAATGGTATTAAACTTGCTATACAACCGTTGCTAGCTTAAGACTTAGCATGACTGATACTGACCCGGTGAGGATACTGACAAAAAAAGAGGTCACAAAGATTTTGCTCCGCTAAATTTCTGCTATCCTCGGTTTACTATAGGTAAATCTAGTTTTCTTTTTAAGCCAACAGCATTACAATGCCCACTCCACCTTAATCGGTGTATACTTTTTTGACAGATCTGAGTATATTACGTTGACACGCATGAACGGGATTTACGTTGCATAAACTCTCAGAAAGGACAGAACTTCATGTCTTACCTTGTTGAAACAGTATTGAATGCAGTTATGGCTTACATACTGCAATTGATCAAAGTTAAGGAAAACATTACTGAAAAAAAACAATGACTTGGTCTTAGCAATGCAGCAGCACTTTTTTGGTCTTTGATTGATGATCTAAATCGTGGTCGTGTATTTAAGAATGACATTATACTCTTTTTTTCGCCGACACCATCCACAAGTGACAGTTTTGGACATACGTTTAGGAATTTTGATATAGACGGCACTTATCAGAAGCCTTTCACTAGAATAGAGAATGGGAGCAGCTTTAAGATGTATGGTTCTCAGGACAGTGCTGACAACATAATCTCCACAAGAGTAGATCATTATGCTCTGGGTTTTCTGTGGCTTTAACGCCCCCAAAAGACAAAAGCATCCTTACTTTGCTAAAGATTGAAAACATCCTTTTAATACTGAGAAAGATCAAGATGATGGCTCGCCATCAAAAGCTCACTTTTTTTTAACAAGCTGTACTTCCAACTAGGCTCGTGTATCCTAAACCCTCAATCGTATACACTTTGTACCACATGACCAGAATAGTCACTATTCCAGAGGGTCAACGGGTTAATCATGCAACGCAAATTATTAGCTGCAAGAGATACATCAACGTGACAAAACGTTTTTGGGTCCGCTACTTCAAAATTGCCAAATCCTTGGCAATCATTCCGTCTTTGGTTGCTGGTGGTAAATAGTGGGTTTCATAAAGGCTGGGTCATTTTAATGAGCTGTGATTAGTCCCTATTCAACTCGACACAGATTTGCGGTTTATCCGCCTCGACGCCAACATTATACTACAGCAGTTATCCCATTCGAAATCAAGAGAGATATGTATCCCAGGCGGCCATTTATTCCGCTGTTATCCGTGCATGAGCTCCTGTTTCACTTTCAAATGCTTACGCCGGTCCCTCTAATTTCTCCGCCTCAACTGTTTGTTCTCCTATTCAGAAACAATGTCGAGATCCTACAGTAGACTTGAAACCTTAAGCAGTCCGGAGGTAAAAGCCGCAGAAAAGAGCGCACTAAAAATAATATGCATCCGATATGACGTTCGCTTTGCAAATCAAGCTTTGTTTTGAAGAAGTTCACCGTTAAATTGCCGAATTGGTCCGCAGCATCGGCCGCCAGAGCTGCACTTTCTCGAGTGGGCCGGTAAGATACAGACAACTTGTTTAGCCACGTCGGCGCTTCGCGTGGATGTTGTAGCACCGCATCTAATCTGCAAAAAAAAACAACCGCCGCAAGGGATAGGGGGGCCGTTTTTGCCGAGCTTTGGTGTGTGTAATGGGCCAAATGATAAAGAGCCGAAATTATACAGGAAACGCTCTTTTTTTATGCCTTGTTGCCAGTGAATCAGAAGTGTTTATAGTACCGAAATTCTTTGCCACGAGAAACACCGGCGCAAGAGAAAAGCCACGATTTTCACAGAGAGGATCCCCCATTGCTTTTCCGCCGTTGGTTTGCTTGGTCTGTAATGCTGCAATGGCCGAAACCAGTAAAGAGGCAAGATAATTGTCATCGACTGCCATGTATCTCAAAGGGCCTTCTGAGCGATGCATCGCCTTTACGCGGCCACCGAAAGGTCCACAATATTAAAATGCACCAAGGGATCTTATGCTCAGATCTAGCTGTATAGTTGTGCACCAACCGTTGTATCTGTACTGTGAGACACCACACAAAACAAACCGCCACTCTATGTAGGCCGGGAATTGAGAGTATGCCTGTCTGGTGAAGCGTATAGTGGCAAGGGACTGTACAAGTTTAAACACAACTTGTGAGCTTTTTTGCTCCAGTGCAGAGACTAAAACTGCAGTTTTCCCACTTTGCTTTACCGCATGCACTGGTGTTGCGAATCTTCAACAATAGATGCAGTGTAGATTGTGAAATCTTCACACACCTGGAGGCTTCCTTTTCATATCATCTGGTCGGCACCAGAACTAAATCTGGCTCTTTCAACGTTCAACACACATTCACTGGTCGGTGCCCATAGCATCACAAAGCCCCGCTACGCATATGTCTCTATTAGCTTAGCGTTCCGATCGTTTGTAATGTAGCGTCACAGGGCAGGTGCTTTTCCTGTTGCTGTCTGATATCAGGAGTATGATGAGCGGGAAACATGGTGAGCATATGCTGTTGGCACACATATCACTTACACAGCATGCTACTGCTCCGATGTAGGCTGCTGGCCTTCAGATCCAAAGCCAGCAGCTCGAATGAAGATCTAACCGCCGCAAATGCCGTTGGGGAGTGTGATACGACCGCATAGCTATTTTTAGGGGTTGTCTCATCACCACCCGTGCTTCTCGCCTCCTTCGAGCACCACACGTTCCTACACCATTGCGAGAGCACAACACAGTTTTGCCGCTAAAGTCACAGGAGACACAAATCAGAGGCCAACAAATGCTGCTAGACTGATTGTAGCTAGCAACGTCCACATAGCAAGCTCCCCCATGCAGTAATCGCTGCACGCACATACCCACTGGCGCACCCCATAGCCCGACGCGGCGTATTTGGGGCACGCAGCCACCCAGCAGCTCGGCCCTACTACACCTGGCGACGTCAGAGCCCCGGAGCGCGCACGGGGCAACTAGACCGGCAAGGATAGGATCATGACCTGGCTATTTGTGCTCCCGCCGCCTTTACCTCCGCCGCACCGCATCCTAGGCTCTTGTTACTGGCCAGTGCCGGTACCAATGCTTGTGTCGGATGCCGACCCGGACCCGGACCCGGTTGTCAAAGCTACTCCGCTTCCCGTGTCTGATCCTTAGCGGGGCAAGCGTGCGATGTCTTTGTTTCTATCTAATGCAGCAGACGCTGGAATCCCGCACCGGCGTCACGTTGACTGTTGGGCACACGCAGCCCCGCGTGCCTGGCCGACGCAGAGCAAGCCAGCAAGCTTCGCCGACGGACAGTCCCGCGCCGCAGCGTGCTGCGTGCAGCATGCTGCACGCTGCACGCTGCACCTCGCTGCTATGGCGCGGAACAATCTTGCAGATCTAGGAAGGTCCCCCGGATTTGCCCCCCGCCAGCTGTGCACCAAAGCTTATGCAAGATCGCCGCTTCCGGCCTCCGGGGGCGGCGCGCCGGTCCGGCGTTGCTCGTTTCTAGCAATTCGGTTTTCAGTGTCCGGCGACGGCAGGGCCGCGTATTTTTGACGTCTTGGGGAGGGCCGAGGGGTGGATGCAGGCGGCATAGGGTGGCATGGCATAGCATAGCATGGTCGTGGACCGGCCGGGAAGTTAACAAGTACAAAAGATTAGCCCTATTATTGTATAAAAACTAGGTAAAGAGGGCCAAAGGGGGAGAAAAAGGAGTTGAGGGTCGAGAAGAAGCAACTGGTCGCGGCCGAGAAGACACAGTGGTTGGGGTTTTGGCATGGAGAAGTGGTACCAAGAACAAAGATGTTGCTGCCACTCCCGAAGTAGGCGCCAGTGGCTCTGGAGGTTCACGATAGAGTGAAATCGGCCGGATTGGTGGCATAATAGTGAGTCACCACGGCGTTCGGAGTGTCCGCTCTCGATACTATCGCCGGGCTATTGTACGGACCGAGGGAACCGGCGGGACCGTTCAGACGGACCGAGCCGATGCGGCTGCTGGCGGGGGTATTTGAGGACTGTGTGATACTGTTGCCGATGCTGTTGCCGGGAACGCTGCCGATGCTGGCGTTGGTGCTGAGACTGGACTTGGTGCTGCCTTGCTGGGAGTCGACGATGTGGTGGGGCGCCGAAGGATATATGTACTGGTTGGAGCGGGACGATGGAATGACCACAGGTAGTGAGGGTGGGTAGGCAAGGGGTCCCGGTGCTGCCGCTGTAGCGGTAGCTGTTGCCGACGTAATGTGGTGGTAGGGCAGCGGTGAGGCCTTGTAGGAGTACGGCGAGTGCGGCCGAATGGACTCTTGGGCTTGGCCCGGGCCCTGGTTCGGCGAACGGGTTTGTGTGTGTGTCTGTTGCGGATCCTGGGTGGGCGTTTGCAAAATAGGAGGGGCAGGCGGGGCACCCTGTGCATGCATCATATGCTGTTGATGATGGATCTGCTGTTGCTGCGGGTCCATGACATGTGTGCCACTGGCGCCGTATGGGTATATATCGTAATTAGGGCGTGCGTTCAGTGGCTGGTGGAGCTGCGGCAACTTGTTCGGAATGAACTGCTCATCCGATGCCGACCTCTGGGTCTTGACCGGGTGAGCAGTCATTAGCGGGTTAGCACAACTGTATCCATAACCATTGGACGGAGGAGAGTCTATCCGGGAGGAGTGAGAGGCGACCAGCGTCTCGCTGATCGCTCTTGGGGGATTTGACATATACGCAGACGACCTAGCGGTGAGTGGCGTGGACATCGGAACGACTTGTTGTTGGTCGTGCACAGGCTGGTAGGTGTAGTCATATTTGTAACTGTAGTTGTTTGGTGGTAGTATCTGCTGTTGTTGCTGTTGTTGCTGTTGTTGCTGTTGTTGCTGTTGTTGCTGTTGTTGCTGTTGTTGCTGTTGTTGCTGTTGTTGCTGTTGTTGCTGTTGTTGCTGTTGTTGCTGTTGTTGCTGTTGTTGTTGCTGTTGCTGTTGCTGTTGTTGTTGCTGTTGCTGTTGCTGCTGCTGTTGTTGCTGTGTTTGAGGTGCCAAATAGGACACATAGTGGTACTGGTTCAAGGACTGTGATTGGGGATATTCTAATAATTGCGGGTTTGGGAATTGACTGTGTACGTTCTGACCTGTGTAATAGTTGGCTGGAGTGTTTATTCTGTATACTTCGGGGCTTGGGACTACAGGATTCACCTGTCTTCTTTTGTTGGGAGCGTTGTACTTATTGTAATACTCTTTGGCAAACTTGAGAATCGACTGTTCATCAAATCCGTCGGTATCCATGAACCCATGAGATTCTATTGAAAATTCACCGCTCTTTTTGTTTGGAGTTGCATGTCCTAAGGAGGTATTTCTTAGGGCTTCTAGCAGGTCGAATGAAATCTCGACGTCTTTCAAACTCTCATCCTCGGAGGGTTTCTCCAAGAGATGTTCAAGCACATCCTCTGATCTGTAGTATGAAATAATATGCATGGTTTTTTTGTAGGATGTGCTGGTGTACAAAGTTAGTGAATTAGATTTCTTGATCAGACCATCTGTTTTGTAAATCGCATCATCTAAAGTTTCGGATTGTATGTCGTTACTTGCCTGTAATCTTAGGTTGGAGTAAATACTACCACTGTTATTTGTGACGTTCGAACTACTATTGCTGACATTGTTATCGGTATTATCGCTGACATGGGAATCACTGTTATTGCCATTGGCACTACTATTGTCATCATGTCTGTAAACCATGTCTGTCCTTGGTCTTTTTTTGTTATTAATACCCGATATAATTTCCCGGCCTCCGGCCATCGCATATGCGGTGATTGGAAAATTTGTTGTCTTTAAGTTTGAGGATTCTAATTCAGATCTGCCCTTTGGACTTTTTGTTTCAGGATTTAACAACTTCTCTGAAATGAAACTAGATTGGCGATTCTTTGAATGATGTTGGTCATCGCTCTTTGAGTTTGCTGTCTTCGACAGCTCTCTGTATATCAAAAATCTTCCTAGAATTCTGGATGGTGACCAACTGATTCCATCGGTCCAGCGTTTGATTCTTGAGGTCTCTTCAATGAAGACGAAGACATTTCCAGACTTCACCAGCTCGCTTCTCTCATTCTCCGATGGTCTTCTATGCACGGGGGTCAAGACACCGGATAAGACTGCTTGAAATATTAAAAGGGCATCCTTTGATGTTGCAATGTAACCAGTGTATGTTGGTTTAACCTTTGGCGTTTTTGCTTTAGTCATAATAATAGTATGACTAAATCAGGGAAAATAAAAATAAGCGGGTTATTGTAGGTTGAGAAATTTTGTCTTTAATGAGACTTGACGATGGGGGACATGCAAAAAAGAGAGGAAGAGAAAAGAGGGTGATGCTAGGGAAATGGCGACCGAGAGAATGAAGTGGAAAGAGAAATTCACTCAACACTCGGAAGCAGTTCAAGCCAGATGGAGATGATAAGAGAGGGCGGAAACAGAGTCAGGTCCAAGATCAAGATTGGGATCAAGGAACGAGCAGGAACAAGGAACAGGGACAAGAGCAGGGACAAGAACAAGGACAGGAACAAAATGAACAGATTAGAGGGACAACAAGGAGAAACTAAGCCGAACAAGAGAAAACGTGGAAAAGTGTGGATCAGCTGTTCACCTAGAACGAAGCAGAAGGGGACCGGGAAGATGTGTATATAGCTGTTTTTCTGTCCCGATTCGAAACAACTGGAGAGGAAACGAGATTAGACCTGATTGTCCAACAATTATGTACGAGCCAAGAGTTTGCGGGTAGGTGGATAGTGGAGTACGTGCGGGCACTCTGTTAGTATGGTCTGCATTAAAGTTACGTAGATCTATAGGTTGTTTGATACACAACTGTGCGTCGTAAAATTCGGCGAAGCCAGATGGGAAATAGGAAAACACGACGCAGTTATTATTGTCTGGATCGAAGCCCTTTGCAATGGCTGATGTAGTAACCCGACTCTTTCTGACTAAGCGCTCTCCTAGCCGCAAGGCTGATATGTCACACGCAGGATGCATTATGCAGGATGCAGAATGCATAGTGCAGAGTGCAGCGCACCGGAGGGAGTCGGTCCCGCATCCAGACGTCGTCGCCTTATGGGGCTGTTGTGCCTCCACCGGACCACTCAAGCTACGGGAAGCTCTTGTTGTGCGGTGTGCGCATTGTTTTTCGTCTACATCAAGATATTATTTTCTGCGTTCGGTCCGCTCTGCGCAGACGGCGCCAATCTACCCACCTTCAAGCGGGCCGCGGGCCCAATGGGGCAACTTTTCGGCGCAGGCGTGCACATAACGTCTGACGGAGTTTGCAGAACACGAAAGGAGTGCATGAAAATTGTGTGGAAGGGCTAGGGGAGGGCCAGCGTATCGCGGAAAGAGAGAAGAAGGTGTGAGGCAAAATGTCTATTGAGAAAAGGTTTTACAGTACAAGCGCCTCATAATATTGCGAGGCCTGACAAGGGGGGCGTAGAATACGCATGAATAGCGCCGGTACAATGCCAGCCAGCTGGCCTCTGGGGGGAGTGGGGGACACGACCGTTGAACATCGGGCACTTCTCTATTTCCTCTTTTCATCTCGTCCCCTCCTTGGCCTCCCCCGCTTCTTTAGTAGCGAATAGTGACCCTAGGGGGCTAAAACTGCTGGACAGATTCGTTACATGGGCACACGTGTTGACGCCAGCCACTCCCGCCACAGTACATACATCTGGCCCACTCTAGGCCGTGTGTGCAAATCTCTATGTTTATTTGTAGCGATCTGTAGAGGGGCAAAGGAAGGGCATGGGAAAAAGGTCAGAAGGGCAGGAAAGCCCTCTTGGAATTTTTATCCCACCTCTTAATCGCTGTGCGTTAGCGCAATGCCATCCTCGAATCGGATGTCCTCCACATGGCTTCAAAAAAAAAGCTAAAAAAAGGACAAAAATGCGAAAAGGCAGCAAACATTAATTTTATCAGGGTACTGTGTTCGATCGCAACGGGGGGATTAGGTTGCGTGACGTAAATGTTTTTTTTTCGCTTCCTTGCTGCGTTGAAAGAAGCACTGGATAACACAATGCGCTGCGGACACTGCATGCAGTATTAAATCTGAATCTGATCAATTTAGGGAGTAATGCGTTATTAATCCTTAGCGCTACAGCAACAAGCAGTGTGTATCAGAGAGTTCTGCCGGGATTATCGATTCAGGAGTATGAAGTGACAGTTAGAGCACGTCAACAGTCAGTCAAGGCATCTTTGCGAGACGTAGCAACAGGCTTGTTTCAGGCAGGCAGAGACACACGCATACACAGACAGCGTAAGAGCAGCAGGGGAGGTTGAGCCCGGAGCTAAAAACCTTGTAGTGTTAAAGATACTGCGTTAGCACTCACCTGGGGAACAATCACGTCGCACGAAATTCCCTTCTCTTGCAAAAGTGGTTGTTTCGAAGTGCGCCCTAGCTCCGAGAAGGCAGCTTTTTCCTGTGCTCATTGTATGCCCAGCCACCAAATCAGAGCAAAACACCGACGGTCTGCGACGGCACGAAGTGCCGTTGCCGCACGGCTGTGGGGTTGGTCCGAGTTCTGCGGGATGCATTTAGACTTTTCCGCTTTTGGGAAATCTACGCCCTTTTCCTGCTGCGACCCCGGCCAACTAGTGTGTCAAAAGGGGCGCTAAATATTAAGCTCGTGACTGCGTTTCTAGGTACAGCTCGAAACCTCCTGAGAAATCGTTCTGTTCAAACATGAATGGGGGAGAGGGAACAGAGGATCACGATGGGGCAAAAAGGGTGAGACTGCCGATCCCAACCGGCTGTATACCAGCCAACTAATACGGAGACACCCCCTAGTTAGACAACGCTTCTAATGCCATCTCGTTTCAGAAAAGTAAATGTGTGGGGTGTGCTAATATCCTCCGAGTAAGGGGCCAGTTAATGTTAAGCATGAAAGAAAAAATGTGACATTCTTGAATGTCAAAGAAACCTATATTAGAGTCCTGACTTCTGCGGTTGAAGGTAGGGCTAATACTGAAGTGGACACAGCAGGGGGGACGGAGTCATGCACAGAACACAGATGTGTACGTCGTTGATTCAGGAATCCGATGGAATTTTCAGCACCACGCAGGAGCAAATTTCAAAGCCTCAACGACCCCAACAAAGACTGCATAAATGTTTCAACTAATTAGCGTAATCTGCACATATCACGGCATCTTTCGGCGGAGAACACCCCCGTCCATATTCATCTACCCAAACCTTATTGCTTGATACGTGGGGCTGAAAGTTTCCACCTTTCTAGAAATGCCTCTCGCGTGGTTCTCGTCCTGAGGGACATTGTTTGCTTATTCCACTGATGATTCCACACCTTAGCAACAAAGTGTCTGCGGGAGGACACGGTTAGAGCCGGTAAATGTGACGGGTTGTCGAGTGGAGGGGAGACGGTCGGAAATTACCTAATTTTGGTGTACTTTAGTTCCTAGGCCAGATGAGTACATCAAGCTGCTGCCAGACACATGCACTTCGGAGATGTTGAGCTCTTTGCATGCGTTACGTCGTACCGAGTTGCGTCGTGCCGAGTTGCGTCGTGCCGAGTTGCGTAGTACAGTGTGGCAGTTCCGGGTCGGGGAAAAGTAGAAAAGTAGGCGGGCGAGTTATGAAAATAGTAGTTTAGAAAATAGTTGTATATAAAAGTCTATCCGTATTACCACTGCGCGTGTTCTAATTGGCTGGACGGTTTCGCAGCGGTCCAGAGCAGGGTTTGTAGTAAAAAAAAGGAAGGTATGGAGGTCGGTCGAGGGTGAAGTGAATAAGGAAGTGAGCAAATAAAAAACAAATAAGGAAGTAGTTGTAACAGTAAAATGAATGCGTGACTTTGTCGTCGGTAGGCGACCGGCGGCAGGCGATCGTCGTTGCGTTGCGTTGCATTGCGTTCCACCGGACCCACTAGCTACTGGAAAATTTCCTGTCCAGTTCTCGCAAGCAGGACACCACACTTCCGACCTCAACAAACATCCCCTTGGTCTGGAGGTTGTTTGCAATGTTGTTCACGCCAACATTGCGGATATCAAGATGGTGGGATATTGTTTTGTAAGCGTCCGCACAGGGAACAAACTGCTTACCGGCCTCATTCAGTTTTAGACTTTCTAGAGATGGCAGTCTGTACTTGCTGCTTGAGGTGCTGCCGGGGTTAGAGATACTGCTGCTGGTGCTGTTGCTGATGCTGACGGCAGCATCGTTCATCGAGCTGATGGACCCGTTTCTGGATATACTTGGAAGAACAATCTCTTCTTCGCTCGATTTCTCTGCAATCGTCTTGCAGAACAGGTTGGAGAGTGGGTCGTTTCGACACTGCAGACACGTTCCAGGGTTGCCTGTGCATTTTGCAATCTGGGCCATGTCGTCCTTCTTGGCAGACCTGGTGAGCTCCATGATGAGCTCTCTCTCCTTCTTTTCGATCTCGATCTTGAGCTTCGATTCCTTGATGTTTCTGATCTCGCGCTGCATCTGCTGCTGCTGCTCCGTCTCAATTTCACGGCAGACACAAGGCGTGTCTTCCGAGCAGAACCCACAGCTTTCAAAAGGTATATTATTGCTTATCGTAGAGGTGGTGGTTGAAGCGTTGGTAGTGGCGGCGGTTGTAGCGGTTGTAGCGGTGGTGGCGGCGGTAGTAGTAGGCGCTGCAAGCGGTGTTGGTGTGGCTGACGAGGAGGATCCTGGTCTGGCCGAAAGCGGTATTCCGGAGCCGCTTGGCGTCTGTTCCTTGCTCTCGGGCTTGACGGACTCGCTCTTCGAAAAAAAGATGTCGTTGAGCACAGGCATCTTCCGCTGCTTCTTGAACGCAAAGGCGTTGGTGAAGTCGATCTCGCCCTTGGACAGAGACCGGGTCGACGGCGACACCGAAGACGAGGACTTTCTCTTGAGCGGGACGGCGGACTGCGGCTCGAGGTTGAAGAGAGACTCGAGACTGCTCATTCTTTCGGGCGAGCTCGTTGCTCCTCCGGCTGGTGCAGAGTCCTTCAGCCTCTGCACCAGCTTCGCGTTGTCGCCCCGCAACCCGGCGTTCTCGCTCTTGAGCTGCGAGTTCTCGTTCTGCAGCGTCTTGATCATGTTGTTCAACAGGCCCTCGCTCACGCTCCGGTCCCGCTCCATCTCCATGATCTTCTCCTCGAGCTCGCTCACCCGGTTGGCTCTGCGCTCTCGGAACGCCCGCTGCGCCGCCCTGTTCTGTGCCTTGCGTTTCGAGCTCGGAATGTCGTCACACGGCTTCCGTCCCGGCTTCGGTCTCGGCGGGAGCACCCACTCCTTCGACATCACGATCTTGGTGATCGGCTTGCCCTCGTCGCCCTTGACGCTGAAATTCGTACTGGTTCTGTTCGACGTAGGCATTGGTGTTTTCGGTGCCACGGATATCATCATCTCTGCGATCGTTTCTCTCTTCCCGTCCGCGGTGGCTCTTCTGGCTGGCGCTTCCCTACTGCTACACCTCACGTGTCCCTGCAGCTCCCCGCAACACTGCGCTTCTGTGTTTCTCCAGAGGGGCTGTTCATCTGTATTTATAAACCTGCCAACTAGGCCAGATCCGTGTCCATTACTAACCTGCCTCCCCGCCTCCGTCTTACGATCGATATGGCCGATAAGTCCCCGCGCCGCCCGCGAAAAGGTCGATGGGCGCAGTTTTGTGGCGGTGCAGCCTCGCCGGCGGTCTGGCCGGCGCGTATCTCCCGCTTATGGCAGGACGAGGAAACGTCAGGCTGGAAGAGGGGGTCCAGGACCCGGGGCGTCGTATCGGACACAGCAGACGCAGGCTGGGGAGACGTTGGGCCGATAAGAAAGAGGCAGTGGACCAGCAGCAAGCCAGAGAAAGGAGGCAAACTTGCTCGTCAGTGGTCTGTGTGTTTGTGGCGATTTTGCATCTCCGGTCTGGACTGCAATGGCTATCTACTCCCTGTACCTCATCTCCAAGTCGGGGTCGCTGCTCTACCAGCGAGACTTCAAGACAGCGGGCTCGCCAATCACGAAGCAGAAGTCGAACGACTACTTGATCATCGCCAGCAACCTGCATGGGATCCACGCGATAGCGTCGAAGCTGACGCCGGCAGCGGCCCGGGGCAGTCTGTCGGGGAACACGGGGTCGAAGGACCCGCGGAACGGCACGGGCACGAGCGGGAACAGCAGCAGCAACAACATGGGCAACACGGGCACGACCACGAACAGCAACAGCTCGCAGTTGGCGGAGCGGGCCGACCAGCGCTCCTCGACAGCCAGCATACCGCTGGAGGACGAGAGCCTGGGCTTTGGCGGCGGCAGCGGTGGCCGGAAAAACACTGGTGGAGGCATCAATGTGCACAGCAACAAGACAGGGCTCCGGTGCGTGAACACGGAGAAGTTCAACATGTTTGTCCACCAGACGGTCACGGGCGTCAAGGTCATCATTCTGACGTCGACGGACTTGAGCGAGCCCCAGATCGCGGGCTTCCAGACGACGATCCACCGGCTCTACGCGGACTACGTCATGAAGAACCCCTTCTACAGTCTCGACATGCCGATCCGCATCAAGCTCTTTGACGACAGGATTATGAGCGCTGTGATCAATTACAATATAAAATGACTGTATAACGAAGAAGACGAAAAAGAAGCAGAGAAACAAAGGAAACCAAACTGAACCAAGTGGAGAAAAGACAAACGATATGAGCGAGCGAACCGAACCGAACGAGACCAAGCCAAACCCAAGAGAAACAAATAGCAGCGACCTTCACTGGATGTCTCCTATATGGCCTTCAGATGTGTAGTACCGGTTCAACCATGTCTTGTAGCTTTTGATCCGTTCGATGTTCTCGATGTTCTCCTCCTCACGGAAGTTCTTGTAGAGTTTGGAGCAGAGAACCTTGTTTTGGTTCTGCTTGTAGTCCTCGTAGAGGTTGATCTGCTTGGGAACGTAGGATGGGCACAGGACCATTTCGTTCACTGTATTTTTGTTGTATATGACCTTGCCCGCCAGGTTCTCAATCAGCCTCCCCTTCAAGAAGAAGGCATACCCTACCGGTAGGGCTGCACAGATATCGTTTGGGTTGATTTTGATAAGACATATATACGGATACGCCACGCTTTTTTTGCGGATGATGACTTTGGAAGAGACGCCCAAGTTCATCTTTTCCACCATGTGTTTGTTGTGGCTGTCTATCTTTTTAGCGAAGTGGGCGATCTCATAGTCCATGACCAGCTCGATTGGGAACCCCAAGTGGGAGCTAAGCACTTCGATGGTCTTCGCATGGGTGAAGGCCTGGTACGAGAAGGGCAAAACGTTCACGCAGCTTTTCATTGTGGGAGACTCGAAGTTCAAAAACGAAAAGCTCTTGTCCTTCTCAAACTTCTTCAAACAGTCACATCGGTCCTTTGTCAGCAGCCAGTTGTTGAGCTCCCACTGTATTATCTTGATACAAGCCGCTGTGAAGATGGGAAAGCAGTTTTGCGACAGCGGCTCGAGATACGAGTTGCATTCTGGCGACAGGATATTAAGTTTCCTGATATCAAACTTTATCTTGGGTTTTGCTTTCGACGCGTCATGGGTGTCTTCGGATGTGATTAGGTGGAGCTCAGGGTTGAAACTGGGATATCCGGTTGTTTGTGACATTCGTATCGGTTGTGCGTCTTTTCCCGCTTGCAGCTCTTGGGACGCTGGGGAGTTGAGGGTGTTTAGTGGAGCAGCTGGCGAAAACCGAAGGAGGCGATAGGCTATTTTGCAACAAGGAAAAAAGAAGAGGGCGACGACGGAGAAGGGGGAAGTAAGTTGGGGGAAGCGTAGACTTGAAAAAGGAGGATTGAGAGACGCAACGAACGCTACACAATGCTGGTTTTTTTGGTTGTATTCGGAGTTAAAAAAGATATGTGAACCGTACGTTTGCCCAGGAGATACACAATCTTAGTGTTTGGCAAGACGTGAACCACACAAAAGTGTGGATTGCTTTTCTACAATAGACAGACGTATGCACCACCGACGTGAAGCAGGTACGTGAAGGCAGCGTAGACGACCCCATGAGAGCAGTTTTACGGGCGTCTCTCGTCTTCGGGCTGCGTTTGTTTTTACTCAATGCGGTAACGGAAATCATGCCGGGAGAGCGGCTTCGGGCGTCGGGCCGGGGGGCCTGCGAGGTGTGGTGGCAGATATGGACACGGACAGGGGGCGTGGGCACGGAGCAGACACAGATTGCAGCAGAAGATCGGACGAGGTATGGCCAACTGCAGTGCCGTCACTGTCTTCAGCGCTGTCACCGCCCTACACCTGTTCATAGTCGCCAACCGCATGTATCCAGCAGTCGTGGGCCGTCCTGCTAGCCCGAGTCTCTGTAGATAAGCGTTTCTCGCTGAAAGAGGAAATGCCGAGACCGAGCGGGTCGATTGCCAAGCGCCAGAACGAGCGAGAACGGTTTGCGGGACACATGGCGACGGACGCAGAGACATAAGAAGACGGCAGCAGGCACCAGGGACGACGGTTTGCGGGACGGTCCAGGATGCAGCAGGCTGCCACCAGCTACCGCCAGGGCCACCCAGCAGACAATGGTTGTCGAAGAAAACCGCTTCATCACGCAGCCGCTCTACGACGAGCTTAGAGACGGCACGCCGGTGACGATCCTCCCGTACAACTCGCTCGAGGAGACGCCGGCGAACGTTGTCGACGCCATCTACACGCTGTTCAACGCAATCGTCGAGGAGGGCACGACGTACGTGCACGAGCACCCGCTCACGAGGACGCAGTTCTACGAGTACTACTTCCCACACTTTGTCGCCGTGATGGTCCGGGGCACCGTGCCGGAGCAGGACCGGCTCCGCACCGACCTCGACATCGCCGCCGGAGGCGCCCACGAGCTCCTCGGCTGCTTCTACATCAAGCCCAACTACATCGGCCGCTCTGCGCACGTCTGCAACGCCGGCTTCCTCGTCAGCCTGGACCACCGCGGCGCCGGCTGCGGCAGTGTCATGGGCCGCAACTACCTCAAGTGGGCCCCGCTGCTGGGCTTCAAGTCCAGCGTGTTCAACCTCGTCTACGAGACCAACGTCGCCAGCTGCCGCATCTGGGACAGACTCGGCTTCGAGCGCATCGGCCGCGTCAAGAACGCAGGCCGCATGAAGGGCCACCCCGACCTTGTCGACGCCATCATGTTCGGCTACCAGTTCTCCTAGTCCTTTTGCCCTCCATAGCTGTCCTTCTATAGCGTCCTTCTAGCCAACCTTCTAGCCATCCTTCTAGCCATCCTTCAACGTACCGTCCTGTCCACCTACTGCTTACGTCAGCACACTGCTTACGTCAGAACCCTTCTCTTCCTCCCACGGACGAACTCGGAGCACGCGCGGAACGCGGTGACTCACTTTCTGATTTTCTCTCATTCACTCACCGGGCCCTGCTGGGTGGGTTCCCGCTGCCGTGAGTAATCGCGGCGGCGCAGCGAGGAACAGAGGAGCAAACGGCCCCACGCTGGGATGGCATTACTCACAGCTGGGTGCGAGGCAGTACGGAGTTAGTCATCGGCGAGAGGGTGCTATATAACACGGGGACGCCGCTGTTGGCAGTCGTGGATGGGTGGTGGCGATTTGTTGGTGTTGGGGTCTTGATTCTCTTGTGGCGGACAGCAAGCGTTAGTTGTGCAGGAACAGTCGATTCCCGTGCTAGTATCGTCTTCGGTTGCTATCTGGAAAAGCACATTGTTGCAAAACACCGATATTCACCCACTCACAGCGTATTCAAGAAATACACACAAAAAACTCTTTTCTGCTTCTACGTTTTTATTTCAATTGTATTAGTCAATTGTATTTTTCAAATTCACTTTTTTAAATTTGTTTGGTTAGGTTAGGCGTGCATCGGGGTTCATTGATAAGCAAAAATGGTCTCCGTCATCTTTCATTAAGTTTGGGCAGCCCCTTACGCCCGAAGCAAACAAGATAGGATAGACAGAAGCCACCTCGTTATCCGTCGCCATTTCCAGCACCAGCAGGTCTTTTATACACATTTTTTTCTTGGGAATATTCAATCAATAGGTTAAGCTTTTTACAAAAAATTTTTATTCATCATCTGGGCGGTCAAATTCACTACTATATCATTACTTTAACGAACTAATTCACTTCAATAGCTATTATTATTACCACTACTTTTATTACCTTGCACCACTTTCTGATCCCGATATTTGCTGTATGGAATGTCTTACATCTACCAGAGAAGACACGTCCCCACTGCCGCATTTAACACAGCACACAGCGATCCAGAAACCGTCGGCTCTCCCTTGTCATACTCTGATTGTGACACCGAGGACCAGTATTACTGCTCCGACAACCAGCAACAGCAACAGCAACAGCAACAGCAGCAGCAGCAGCAGCAGCAGCAGCACGCCTCGTCCCCTTCGTCGAGAATCGAGTCTCTCCTAGCGTCGATGTCGAACCATATCCACAACAAGAAGGAACTGGTCAACCTGATCATCCTGATCATCTACGAGAATTTCGAGATGAAGTTCAACCTTGGGCTACAGGACACCGAAGTCAGCGGCTTCTGCCACCTGATCAACCTCCTGGTTCTCAAGTGCGGCCTCTCTCTCTCCAGTCTCACCAAGAACCTGCTCATTCTCGAGAAAATCCTCCTACACCATTCAAGCATGTACAGCTCGCCAAAGATCCCCTTCAACCTCTTGAAACGCATGGTGCTTACATCCTTCATCATCGGCACCTCTAACGTTGACAGCAACCACCAGGTGGTGGTCAACTTCGACAAGTGGTGTCTCCTCACCGGTCTCCCTTCTGACCTCCTCAAGCACGACGTCTGCAGTTTCCCAGACTCTGTCAGCATCGGCTCGCAGATCTCAGACGGCGAGGTCGCCAGCCGCAACGCCATGTTGCAGCTCCAAGTGCAGAAATATGTCAAGGTGGTTTGATCATATCTCCGCTTTATATATATATAAAATCATCTGTATAACATTGTCTTTCATAAAAGAATAAAAGAACGAGTAACAAATAAAAATGCATACGGTTGATGCCACAGTGAGGGCTAGGGAGAGAAAAAGCACGTTTCTCCCCATTGTGGCTACAAGTATTATGCGGGGCATGTGCTAGTGAAATACCGTGCCCGTAATTGGGCAGGTAGTAATCTCTCTTGTACTTTTACCTATCTTTTCCTTCTCTTCTCCTTTTTATCACACCCGCCAACCACAACACAGACAGAGCATGGTGAAAATATACTACTATAAGGAAGATGACTCGCCAATGACAGCGCCTCATGACTCTGGGGAACCCGTCGCAGCTGAGGAATTGGAAAAGCTCGGGGTCTTTTACAAGTACATCGACTCACAAGCATCTGTCGACAACCTGGCCACAGAAAGACAGTACAAGAACAGAGACTACATAACCTTGGACGGCGCCACGTTCCCCGGCGGCGAGGAGGCTCTTAACGCCAAGTTGGATGTCTTCTTTAACGAACACATCCACGAAGACGAGGAAATCAGATACATCATCGATGGCACAGGCTACTTCGACGTCAGAGACAACAATGACAGGTGGGTTCGGACTCTCGTGGAGAAGTATGACCTGCTCATCTTGCCTGCAGGAATCTACCACCGTTTCACATTGACTGATGACAAGTTCGTCAAGGCCCTGCGGTTGTTCAAAGACGAGCCTAAGTGGGTCGCCTTGAACCGTATCGACGGCAACACAGAATCGAACGAGTTTCGCAAGGAGTACTTTGCTTCTCTCAGCAGCTAATTGATCTGCAGGATCGTCTCTGATACTCTTCTTCGTCTTCGCCCTTTTTTATATATTCCCAACAGATTTGTAGTTTCAGTTACCAGGTAATACTATCTACAGCTTTTACACTTTGTGCTCATGTGCTAAACTCTCTTTCCCTGGTATTCCCTGCCTTATTTACCCCCAAAATCGCATAAATCCTGTAGTAGGTAGTAGAAGCCGAAAGAGTGACTGAGGCGAGGTCTTGCTAAACCTTTTTCCAACCTTCCCAAGAGACTACCTACCTCCTGAAATCTCTTTGGTTGCACTAAAGCTGCACCGGTCTTTCAACCAGGAACATCCATCCCTAACTCATTGAAGAAATGTTCAGACTTTTATTCCCCAAGTCAGTGTTTTCCTCTGCAAAGATAGGGAATCGTATATTCCATGCCCCAATCTCCCCCCACTATCTGCTCCAGGGCAGGAGCTTTGCCTCAAGTCCACTGACACACTTGATCTACAAGCGGGCAACTAAGATCAAGAAACTACCTGAAGCTATGGAACAGGAAAGGAAAGTTCTTAAAGACGCCAAAACCGTGTCCGACATCGAAGATATAGAGAAAATCAAATCTTTAGCTACAAACAAATACTATCAAAAGACACCACTTCTTCTCAAACCGTACATGAGATCTATTCTACTGAGACCTGCTGGCTTTATCATCAGCATTGCTATTCTCCAACAGGCTCTCTCCATTATCCCTTTCCTCATACTCTGGTATATTTTTGACCAATACGAAATCAACCCTCCATCTTTGCCAGACAACATTGTCGTTAAGGGAATGGAGCTCATGCACAACGGTTTGATAAACTGGGACGAGTCCCAAGGTGACAAACATACTGCAGAAATGGCAGGAGCAAATGCGTATGCCACCATCCGTGTATTGGGCCCAGTCATCTGGATCAGTGCTATTCTTTTGGCACCTTTTTTCGACCAATACGTTCTCCGGTCTTTAGGAAGAGTCATCAAGAGACCCTTCAGCAAGGCTTTCAAAAAAATAAATCCATCAAAAGCATCCCCGGAAAAGAACGTTCCTCCCGAAGTCAGGAACTGACCAAGGCTGTAATTCTTCTTCTGCATCTTTGTATATAGTTTGGGAACATTGTGTACTCTTTATAGTTAAGCTAATTTTTTTACTTACAGGGGCAACTACAAATCACCAGGTTAAACACAATTCTTCCATGCTAGAAGCTGTTTTATAAACAATGGCTATTTTTTACAAAACATTCCATGAAGTGCATCTTAAGAATCACGATTAAACTTCCGTTCTGGGACTAACATGTGAGTGCAAGTTTCGCCCTATACTCGCATACCGGGGTGCTTTTCCGCTGTCACACATTGGCTGGCACTCATTGTATAGGGATTTCCTCGTGGCGGCCAGAGATACAGCACAAAGATAATCAATTTGGCTTTATTACAGCATGCAGTACTCCCGGCAGCAGCAGCAGCAGCAGCAAGAAGCAAAATATCTTCAGCATCAGAGAGAAGTCAAACAAGTCCAACAGCAGTTGAATATTCAGCAGCGGGCATCACAGTATCAGCAAAACATCACGACCGCCAACCAGTTGGCAAGGATGGCGCCAAACAACTTCTTCACCATGGGACCGTACCGAGCTCGTAAAGACAAAGCCCGTCTCAGTGTTATCGACAAGTATGATGTCCAAGGGTATATAGCGGCAGGAACATACGGTAAGGTTTACAAGGCAGTGGGGAAGCTGGGGAACGATGTGGACAAACTGTATGCTATCAAGAAATTCAAGTCGGATTCCAAAGATAATGAAGTGATGCACTACACTGGAATATCACAAAGTGCCATTAGAGAGATGTCGTTGTGTAAGGAAGTTAAACATAAGAATATTTCAACTTTGAGAGAGATCATCCTTGAGAGGAAATGCATCTACATGGTTTTTGAATTTGCAGAACACGACTTACTTCAAATTATACATTACCATTCCCACCCTGAAATGAAACCTATATCACAATCAACTTTGAAGAGTGCAATGTTTCAAATTCTACAAGGACTATCATTTTTACATCAGAATTGGATTTTACATCGAGATCTAAAACCTGCTAATATTATGGTGACACACGATGGTGTGATCAAAATAGGGGATTTGGGTTTGGCAAGAAAGTTTAGTAACCAATTACAAACGCTTTATACTGGTGATAAAGTCGTTGTTACTATTTGGTATCGAGCCCCTGAACTTCTTTTGGGCGCCAGGCATTACACCCCGGCTGTTGACTTGTGGGCAGTCGGCTGCATTCTTGCCGAGCTTCTATCTCTACGCCCGTTGTTCAAAGGTGAAGAAACGAAAATGGATAATAAGAAGCATATGCCATTCCAAGAGAATCAATTATTAAAGATATTACAAATATTGGGCACCCCAACACTGTATGACTGGCCCTCATTGAATAATTATCCCGAGTACCCACAGTTACAAAGATTCACTCTGTTTCCTTCCAATATTAAAGCTTGGTATGCCAATAATGGAGGCAGTGACCCTAATTGTTTTGATTTGCTAAGTAAACTGTTAATTTATGATCCTGCAGTTCGCATCAATTCTTTGGATGCAATGTCACATAAATGGTTTCTACAAAGTCCGAAGCCTGTACAGAATATATTTGAGGGTTCAACGATGAAGTATCCAAGGCGAAAGATACATAAGGGCGATAGTGATATTCTGGGCGGTGCCAACAATTCCATTTATGGGGGTGCTGTGAGCAACGTCAATGCTAACAGTCGGGCTAACAACAAGCGAAAAATTCCCAATTCTAACAATGCCAATATTGGCAATATCGGCAGTATAAACATGAACAACATGAGCAACATGAGCAATTCGCAAATAAACCAGAAAAGAAACTATGCTTTTATGAGTGGACGGGGTTCTAACTCCAGCGGATTCGAAGACAATAGCAAAAGAAAAAGATGACAAAATTTTAAGAAGAGCATAATGAAGTGCTATACAGTGATTTGATTTGCTTTGTTCGACTCACACCTGACTATGTACATCTTTTATAGCTTCCCTCTAATTTCATCAGCTAGTTCTCTTTGTGTCTTGTGATCACAGTGCAAAATGTACACTCCTGATTCCACAGATTCATCTGGTTTCTCAAATGTGTCATACTGAGATCTTAACATTGACTCCTTGAAAAAATGGTTTTTCCTCTGTTTCATCTGCCGTAGCACATTTTCATAGGTGTTACAAAGTAAGAACAAAGATAACTTGGTAATGTTCTTATCATTTGCCAATTCTGATTTCAAAAGATCTCTGTATGACTTTTTCAACATTGAGCAGGCGATAACGACTACCTCGTAATCCTTTGCATTTAATGAAGCAAGCTGCGCCAATTTCTTTAACCAAGGCCATCGATCCTCGTCAGTGAGAGGAATGTTGTTGCTCATCTTTTCGATGTTTGCCAAACTGTGCCATTCGTCACCTTCGATCAAGCAACATTTCACAGTCTTCGAAAGCTGCGAGACAAGTTCCTGGGACACCGTACTTTTTCCCGTTCCTGATGGACCCCCTATAAAAACCACACATGCCATCACAGCAGCTTTTATAAGACAGCCGTAGTGTCTGAGTTTAATTGAGGGTAAATAAAGATAAGAATACACTCAGAACAGTGCTTTCAAAACCTAATATTACATGGTGCTTTATCCCGTGGTACAAAGTAGCTTCGCTGGCCTGCCTGAACACATCACCCCCGCACTGAGGAGGTGTAGAGCGCTACTGCCAGTTTATACGTGTTTGGGGTGTTCACACATTACAGCTATATATCGGCACCGCACAATATACTAAAGGTAGAACACCAATTATAGTGTCAGACTACTTGTTGCAACGTACGTAACAGATGACTAGCGTGGATAGGCTTGAATCGCAGAGTCCTGTCACTGTTGTTGACTCGACTGCGTTGTTCGAGAAAGCTTTGAACTCGTGGTCTGCAATTGATTTGTCCAGCTTACAGAAGGAACTAGACTCGAAAGCTTTAGAAATACAAGACTACCAAAAAGAGTCATTGCTAGGCAGGAAAGAACTTGCAACACAAACAAAAGATTTCAAAAAGTTGACGGATGAGGAGAAATTGGAAAACTTCAATCAACTATTAAAGTCGTACCAAAATGTGATCGATTCCATTAATAAGAAGAACAAAAATGTCGAAACTTTGTTTTTCAAAGTGTACAGATCAATTGCGGAGGCACCAGATCCAAAACCATTGTTAAAAGCTAGTTTGGAGAACATTGCTTCGACATCAGAAATAGACAAGATAAAGGAGGAAAATAGAATCTTGGAGGAGAAGCTTTTGAAAGTAGCCGATTATGATAAGTTGAAAGAGCAAATCGAAAAGACCGAAACACAAATGAAGGCCATAAATGAGGCACAGATAAAAGCCACCGAGAATGAATGGCAATCTCTGTTAGAGGAGAAGGAAAACAATTGGGCAAAGGATGAGAAAGAAAAGGCTGCTCAGTTTGAAAACTTGAGAAGACAAATACAAGAACACGAACTCAACGAAAAAATGCTCAAATTGAAACTCAAAAAGAAAATTGCAGCTTTAGGTGAAGATGATGACGATGAAGGTGAAGAAGAGGTGGATCAAGTGAAAAAATTAGACGAGAATTACAAAGAAGACGGTTCAAGTGCAAATTCTACTGAAATAGAGAATCTCAAAAATGATTTGAGCAACTCCCAGAGAAGAGTGAAATCTCTTGAAAAGAGAAATGAAGAATTGAGACGTGAAGTCAGCTCATTGGGGTCAAGTATTGACATCGAAATCCAGAAAACAAGACAAGAGAACAACAAACGGATAAGCAACCTTGAAGGTGAAAACTCTTTATTGATTGCGAAACTGGAATACGAAAGAAAAGCGTCAACGAGTCTAAGAAAAGAGATTGATACTCTTAAGACCAACTTTAGCAGAGAAACCAAGCAATTGAGTTTTGAAATCGACGAACTGAAGAAATTTAAAGATGCTGCTGGAGACTATGAAGAGACTAAGAAAGAGTTGGAAATCTTGAAGCAAATTCAATTTGGTGACGAAGATGAAGCCACAGATGTGAATACTGGATCAAATGCAAGTAGCGTATCAAAACTTGAGTCTGCAATTGTTCAAAGGAACAAAAAACTAAACAATGATTTGACGGAATTGAGGAGACAAAACGAGGAAAATGTAGAGAAGATAAATGCGCTATCCGCTAAGATTAATTCTTATGAGAAAGAAATTAAGAGCTTGAAAGATTCAAACTCAATACTAGAAAATGATTTGATGAACTTTGATAGTAACGGCGGCGGCAACGGAAGCAATGACAGGTGGGAGACAATGTCTATGATTTCTTCGATTGCGGGAGGCCAAAGCCACGGTAAAGTATCACCTGCTGCATCTATAGCCGGAGGGAATGATAACAACTTAACACTGACAGTAGGCAACGCCGCCGATGCATCGCTTCTTCCTATTATTACACAACAAAGGGACCGCTTCAGAAACAGAAACAAGGAACTGGAAGAGGAGAACAAAAAGCATTTTAGCAAGGTAATCGAATTGAAAAGAGAAATCAATACTTTGAAGAATGATAACCGTGAACTTTACGAAAAGATCAGATTTTTGGAATACCACCAAACTAACAAGAACTCGATTTCCCAAGGTAATGGGGATATTGAGAGTAGGTACCGCTCCGAATACGAAAACGACCTGCATCCGATTGAGCAATTTCGTATTATGGAGACAAAGAGAATCAATTCCAATATCACACCTTGGGACCGTATATTCATTCAAGTTACAAGGTCTGTCCTAAGCACGTCGTACACCAGATGGCTATTTGTAGTATATTGTTTGAGTTTACATTTGCTTGTGATGGTTTTAACTCTGAGCATGCTCGGGAGTTCGGCTGCCGTGGTGGAGACTTCGTCACCACTTGGAGGGGGACCTGGAACAGGAAGTTTAACCGGAGCTTCAGTGAATAAGAAAGGGTTCTGAACAGCTGGTTTGGACGTCTAGTGATAGATGAGTATATACAGTCAAACTAAATGAGAAATCTTTTGCGACTTTGATCATCAATCTGCAAGATACGAGTGCATAGTTCATTTTTTATCATACTGTTAAATAAACCAAAGAGTACAGAAAATTTCGTTAATTGTAATTGCAAACGAAAGGGAATAGTTCCCATCATTCTGAACGATATGTTATCTGCAAGGTCGGCCCGATACAATAAACGGAAAAGTCTCGGGGTATTGCTTTATTTGTAGCAGATTCAACTGAAACAAAAACTAAGTATCATTAATTAAAATTCAAATAACCATATATACTATCTCACTTACCCACCGATATCTCATATCTTGTTACCAGTGACTGTTAAATTTCAAGAAAAGACTTACTTTATGTTCAAACCACTTATTTTACAAATCCATACTGATAGTATCATGTGCTTCCAAAGTTCGAGTACCAAAAGGTACTATAACTAGAGCTGGAAAAGAGGGGTATGGGTACTGAATGGTGCCTTCCCCCTACAATTACATGATTCATAATTGGGAATCAAGAAATGTGGTTTTGATTTCCAGGTAGAAACTTTTTGCACGAGAAAGGGCTAAAGCAGCGAAATGTCTGCCACAAGTTTACATCAGACAGCTTATCTGTTCCGAATGAAGCTAGCCGCAGTGGCGTGCGAGAAAAATGCTTTCCTTTGGCCGGTTATATTACTATACTGCTTTTGAAAGCAGACATTTTGTAATCGGGTTTACTTTTCTAATAATCTGCAAAACAAAGAAGACCGATTGAAAAGGTAACTGGGTGCAAGTTTTGAGAGATGGCTGTTTCTGTGCCTAAGGTGTTATTAATTGGTTTCGGGGGTGTGGGTACGATTGTGTCGTACACCCTTGAGCATCTTGGAAGAGCGGAAGTCGTTGCAGTGGCAAGACCGATCACCTTTGACAAGATAGCTAACCAGGGATATAGAATTGAGTCTGTGGATTACGGTACTGTTGAGAAATATGTTCCTTCCAAAGTGGTTTTGAGTGGGAAGGAAGCTGTCGAGAAATATGGTCCTTTCGATTATATCGTCATTACGACAAAGAACATTCCGGATATCTCACCTGTTGTAGACATGTTGGAAGATTGCTATTCCGACGACACTGCCATTATGTTAATTCAAAACGGCATTGGCATTGAGATTCCAATCTACAAGAAGTATCCAAAAGCGACTGTTCTCTCAGGTGTCACATTGATTGGGACAACATTGTACGAATCCACCGTCAAACACGTTGCACGAGATGATATCAAGTTTGGACCGTTTATCAATTACAATTTGAGCAAGGAGAGCCAAATTGCGAAGTGCAAGAAATTTGTGGAGATCTACTCAAACGAGAACAACTCGACGGAGTATGAGGAGAATGTCAAGTTGACCAGGTGGAGAAAGTTGGTTTATAACACTGCCATCAACACCACCTGTGCAATTGTGAACTTGGACAGTGGCAGGGTGGAGCTGTTTGGCGGTGCTGACTCTGTTCTGAGACCAGCGATGGAGGAAGTTATTGCGACAGCAAAGAGTGAAGGCGTCACTTTGCCAGCGTCCCTCATCGACGAGATGATCCGAGGAGCGGACGGCGTCTACTATCCACCTTCCATGCTCATCGACACGCGTAACGGGACTTACATCGAGCACATTGTGATCATTGGCAATGTTGTGAAGATCGCCAAGCGCAACAACGTCCCTGTTCCTACGTTGACAGTGCTAAGCAACCTTTTGAAGATGATCCAGATGAGAACCATGGAGCAGAACGGACGCTTTGTTCTCCCGAAGAAGAGACCGACACGGGAAGACAACTACCAAATCGAATATCTCGACTAGCCGTGGAAATCGGACATTATTTTTGTATTATTTTAACACGATATTAAACAGGATTAAAGAACAAACTGCTGTTTTTGCATAAACTCTGATAGCAGTTGCTCTCTCTGCCTTTCTTATCTGGGGATAAGGCCCCGGAGTTCATTTAGCAGTAGACCGCTGCCCCACAGGCTTCCCCAGTCTGCAGGCCCTCGGGAAACCCGTAAGCAGAGGCTGCCTCCTCCTGTTCCGGAGCGCGTAATTCCTGATGTGGGAAGTATTCCGACACTGAGGTTACCGAATGGGTGGGTGGTTGCGATAGATGAGACATTCCATGGGCAGCTAGGGGCCTTTCTTTCTGGGCAGGGGATTAAAAGATCCGGTTTTATTCCGTTTCTTTTCAACTTTCTTGTTAGTACTCTCTTTATTGCATTCTGGAGTTGAAGAACAACGAACACAAAGAGAAGACAGAAAAAAATGGCTCCAAAGGTTCTTTTGATTGGTATTGGTGGTGTTGGCTCCATAGCCGCATACACACTAAAGGCTAACGGTGCAGAGGTGACTGCGATCGCAAGATCGTCCTACGATGTTTTGAAGGAGAACGGCTTTACTATCGAGTCCTTGGACTACGGAAAAGTCGAAAACTTCAAGCCCGACCACGTGTACAAGGACGTGGCCGAGGCTGCGAAGGAGAGAGGTCCTTTTGACTACATTGTGGTGACGACCAAGAACATCCCGGACGTAGCGCCTGTGGAGAAGATGATCGAGAAGGCGTACAGCAAGGACACGGCGATTGTGTTGCTTGAGAACGGAGTGGGCATCGACAGATCGATGTTCAAGGCGTATCCTGACGCGACAATCATCTCCGGCGTGACGATGATCAGCAGCACGCTGTACGGGACGACGGTGAAGCACGTGGGCAGTGACACGGTGTCTTTCGGGCCGTTTCTCAACCCGTCGCTGGAGAAGGAGCCACAGGTGGCCAAGGCGAAGGCGTTCACCGCGCTCTACCACAACGAGCACAACGGCGCCAAGTACGACGAGGACGTGAAGTACATCAGATGGAGGAAGTTGGTGTACAATGGGGCGATCAACACGACATGCGCGATCACAAACGTCGACGCCGGGCGCTTGGAGCTGTTTGGAGGTATGGACAAGGTGGCGAGACCCGCCATGCGGGAGATCCTTGCCATTGCCAAGGCCGACGGCGTCGACCTCCCCGAGGACATCATGGACAAGATGATCCGCTCCGACGACGGCGAGTACTACCCGCCTTCGATGTTGATCGACATCCGGAAAAACCAGTACACGGAGTACAAGGTCATTCTCGGGACCGCGTTAAGCATTGCCGAGGAAAAGGGCGTGCCGGCCCCCGTGTGCACCATTCTCTGCGACCTCCTCGAGGTCATCCAGATGAGAACGATGGAGTCCCGCGGCAAGATCGTGCTTCCCGAGAAGAGACCCCTGCCTGCCGACAACTTCAAGATCGAGTTCCAGGACTGAGAGAGTGTCTGGATTGCCATGCGATTGCCATGTCCGCCGTATTCTGATATAGTGAAGTGTAACAGGAGCCTACTCCCCAGACACAAGAATACATTACGTAAAGCTCTTCTTTATCGGGCGCCAGCAGTCCCCCATCGCTTACGTAATATAGAACACCCGCACGTGACCCCGGCACAACCCGTTTTCGCCCAAACTTACCTAAAAGAGACAGTCCCCCCACCAACCAACGGTGCGAAAAATTGGTCTGCGGTCGATCAGCGTCGGGCTTCAGAAGAAGAGGCGGTGGATGACGTAACTGGCCCGGCAAACGGCAGTGGGGTTTGCGCCACGTGACCGGTGTGCTGCTATTTTTACTGGTGGCTCCCGCCCTGCATGATTGTTTTTGTTTTCGTTCCCGCCCCTGCTGCCGCTGCCCCTTGTTTTGAAATAGGTCTGCTCCAGGAGCGTGAATGGTTTCAGGGTGGCCATGAGGGCTTGCAGATGAAGGTGGTGTCGTTCAAGGGTTCTAGGACAGCACCAGAGACAGCACGGGCACAGGAAAAGGCACAGGCGCACACACACACAGCGGTGTTCTCCCTATCCAGCACACGTGAGCAGGACTAGTTGTGCTGTTTGTCGAGGGGCAAGAAAGAACGATCGGATCGTCAGCGCAAGGCAGCAGGCCAATAACGACAGGACGATGCCAAGAAACGAGAGCGTGAACTCGCCGCTTTCCAGGATAGCGCAGGAGGCGAACCGGCAGAAGCATGGGAACGACGGGCGGCGGATAAGTCTGATCAGTGCGGTGTCGGTGGACTCTGTGGCGACGACGGGGCGACTTCTTGACAAGCTCAAGCTGGCAGACAACGAGTGGGACGACTTTGAGCGCACGACGGGTGTTGTCTCGCCCGTGCTGGATGCGGACACAAGCACGGGGTCGGTGGTGACGGTGAACTCGGACAGCAGCGTGCGCGTCAACACGAGCGGGACGTCCGAGAGCACGGTGAACAGCATCAACGTGCTTCCCGCGTCCAAGTTCAAGTACTTGAAGTACGTGCTAGGCGACACGAAGAAGAAAAACTCTCAGAAGTCGGCGGTGAACAAGGCGCTTGAGATGGGGAAGAAGATCAACACAGTGGAGCAGAACGCCGCCCGGGTGACGCAGCGGGCCAACGTGAAGTCGATCCACTTGGACAGCTTGCTGCAGGACGCCGAGTCGAGGGTGTCCAGTTTCGAGTCGGAGTCGGAAAGAGAGGACGACGAGGATTATGGCGGCAGCCAGGAAAAACAGCAGGGCGGCTACGGGGCGTCAGCCAGCGAGGACAGCCTACCCAGGGACGCCACGCCAGGCGGCACCGAACTCTCTTTTGTGCCCAACACCCCGACCAGACGGGCTCTCGACTACACCCCGGCGAACTCGCCCGAGACGCACATGCACGTTACCCCGCAGTACTCCGTGGGCTCCACCCCAAAAATGCACCTGCTCTCCCACCACAACCACACACTCTCCAGCTTGTCCACGAACTCCGCAAAGGGCGATGCTATAAACGACTCCTTCATCCACAACAGAGAACACGATGACGAACACGCGAGCAACAGCAGCAGCGTCCCGTACGCAACACCAGGCGGTGTCGGCAAGGATGGGTTCAAGGAGGTTCCGCACTTTCGTCAACTTCTTTCCACTCATCAACACACCAACTCGGCAGCCACGACAGACTTGTCTAAGCCGGGACTGGATCCCGACTTTGCTGCAGACATAGATGACAGTCTGATGAGGTCAGCTTCTGTACCCATCAAGAGAAAGAAGAGCGTTGCAGAAGCACGTACCCCAGCTCCCAAAACACCACTACCAGCGCCTCCAATCCACCTAGTTGCCGATCAGTCTAAGCATCAGGTTATGTCATGTTCTGACTTGGTGGACGGTAGAAAGGAGCACATCAGCCACGCTCGCCCACAGTTTTCGCCGCAAGCACACCACCACCACCACCACTACAACAACAACCCAGCGTACCAGTTCCCCAACCATCATCAAGTGCAGCCGCAGATCCCTCCTTCCTCCCCACATCGTACCTCCCCACAGCTCTATCAAAACTCTCCGCATAGTTACAATAGTTCCGCCAACAATTCTGGTCATGGCTTCACTAAGCGGGGCCCCATTTCTTCTCCGTCGAACCAGATGCACTATGCTCCAAGTCCGCAATCCTATCAACATAGAAACTTCAATCCACAGCATGGACCTTACGGGCCTTACGCAAGAAGTACAAGTCACCCAAAAGTGCCACAGGTGCCTTATTCACAGCCAGGATTTTATCCGCAACCACAGCAGCAACAACCACATTATCCGCGTGCATATGTAATGCAACCACAGCAACCGCAGCACCAGCAACACCAACAGCATCCACTGCAGTACCCTGGCGCAAACAGCCCGTACTACAAAACCTCACAGCGACACGGGTACTCGCCACAGACCTCGCCAAAAGTGGGTTATTTCAACCTAGCCTCGGGGAATCATCCGAGCATGCTTGACTACGAAGGACGGTATGCTCCTTCGACGCCGCCAAGTCACATGAAAAAGAGCATGCAGCTTCGAGATGCCGATTTGTCTCACGTCGTGCCACGCTGAGGCAGGATGCTATTTTTTGCTTTCTTCCTTATGTTTACTATTTTCTATCTACCATTTTAATGCTTTACATTTTTTTCTGTGTCTAATAATTCATTTCTTGAAGAAAGGAAAAAGAAGTCCCTGAATAAATGATAACAAATAAATAAAAATCTATACAGTGGTATAATGCTTCAATGAGTTTCTTTTAACTCTGGTCGAGTAGTTGGTAGCCTTGACATTCCTTGTGCAGCTGCATGCTCTTGGCCACGTTGTAGCCATCGCTGAGTAGCGCCTGGATGTCTTCCAACTGCAGGCCGCTCAATTCCGGGTATAGGCGATAGACAAAGATGAAGGCGAGGAGGGTGTTGAAGGAAAACAGCAGAAAGGTGAGCGAGGGGCTGATGGTGTCCATTAGCGAGAGGAAGCAGAATGAGAGGAGCATGGACCCAAACCAATTTGTGGCTGTCGACAGTGACGACCCGAGGCCACGCACTTTCTGTGGAAAAAGCTCACTCTGCTGCCAGGGGACGTTTCCCAACCCAATCGAGTAAAAGCAGACAAAGAGAATCAACGAGATCAAGAGGAGGTAGCGCCAGGGGTTTGGCGATGGCTGGAGATGCGTCTGGACGTCAACGTCGATGTTGGCGAAAGCCAATGCGCACGAGACCTGGGCAAGAAGTAGCAGCGGGATCGAGTAGAGGAGGATCCTGCGGCGGCCGACCCTGTCGATGATGACCAGGGCAACGACTGTGGTGGCGAAGTTCGTGCCGGCGATGAAGCAGCTGACTAGGGTGGAGTTCTTGAAGCCGACCATCTCGAAGATGGATGAGGAGAAGTACATCAAGGCGTTGAAGCCGACAAACTGCTGGATCGCCTGGAGGCCACACGCAATGACGAGCGATCTTTTGTTCGAGGGCACCAGGAAGAGGTCTCTCCACGAGTGCGACAAGCGGCACCACACGTTGTCGTCCTTGCTCCATAGCATGTTTAGCTGCTGCAGCTCGTCGACGTTCATGTGGATCAGCGCGTCCGACGCAAGCGGATGGATGCGCTTCAGCACGGTGACCGCGTCATCGTAGCGGTCCTTCATGATCAGGTAGCGCGGCGTGTCCGGGAGGAAGAGGATCGAGAAGAACTGTACGAGACATGGCGCCAGCGACAACAGCACAATGGTCCGCCACCCGTAGCCGGCGCCGGCGCCGCCGCTGCCGCCGGTGGCAACCGCACCCACTGCATACGCAGCAAGCTGTCCGCCCGTGATCGCCAGACAGTTCACCGTGACCAGCCGGCCCCGGAACTTGCTTGGCGACAACTCCGAGATGTACAGCGGGGCGCAGAGCGAGCCGACGCCCACGCCGAGCCCCATGACAAGTCTGCCCGCAACCATTCCGCCAAACGACGTCGTCGTGTACTGCAGCGCCGCCCCGGCAATAAACAGCGTGTCGCAGAACATCACCGCGTACTTGCGCCCAATCACGTCTGCCAGCACGCCGGCAAACAGCGACGCCACAAGCGCCCCCAGCGACGTCGCCGACGACACGTACTCCCGCTGCTTGATCGTCAGCGCCACCCCGCCAAGGTCCGTCCCGATTGACACAAGCACCGACGAGATGTAGCCCGTGTCGTACCCGAAAAGAAACCCCGAGATCGACGCCACAAACGTCAGCGTCCACACAAGCGCCGATGGGCCCTCCGACAGCGACTCCAGTGCGTCCGACGTCGACTGCGACGCCGTGCTGGATATCCGCTCTCTGTTCCACCCTGTGTTTTCCATCACAGTGTGCTTTGCCCTCCGTTCTGCCTCTTCTTCCGTCCTGTTCTGTTGTTTCTGTTGCCCCGTTTGCCCCCTCCTCTTCTTTTCCCCTCCTCACCTCCTCTCCCGCGGCGGCTCGGCCCTTTGCCAATTCATGTCCAGAGCCACCGCGTCGACGCCCGCTGACATAAGCGCATCCTCATTCTCGGGGGAACCCAGCAGCCTCTCGGCTGTTGCCGCTAAAGAGACAAATACGCCGAGCTCCGCAGGCTTACGTCAGCGAGGTGGGTGGGGCGTGCCGCGGCTTGTTGACGTGTTGGCGGGCGTGTTGACATGTTCGTGTTCTGCCGGCGTGCCCTGGGAGACGAGACGAGGAGACAGCCCATGCGCTCTCGTCGTGGCCGTGCCGTAACTCTTTATCTGGTAGTGCTTGGTGGTTTCTTTGGTGGTGGTGGGACTGCTGGGGTTATTGGGTTCAGAGAGTGTCTGCTGGTGCTGCTGCAGTCGCTCGTTACAGTTGTGATCCCCAAAGAGCTCGTTTTTCCCAGCCGATAGCCCCAATCCAGACGGAAACATGTCCTCGTTCCCTGTTCCAAGCATCGACCACCCGTTCGGGGTCGATCTCTACCCCTACGTGGAAAGGCTCTTTGCGGTGCTCTCGCAGGGCCGCTTCGTGATGTCGGAGTTCAAGTTTGTGGCCGGCGAGACGTTTCTGTCGACGCCGCAGGAAGTCTTTGGCGCCATCGCCGTGTACTACACGGTGATCTTTGGCGGAGACAGACTGATGAAGAAGCTGAACGTGGCGCCGTTTGTTCTCAACGGGATCTTCCAGGTGCACAACCTTTTTTTGACGACTTTGTCGCTGATCTTGTTCCTCTCGCTCGTCGAGCAGCTTGTTCCGCAGATCTACCACCACGGGCTCTTCTACGCCATCTGCGACAAGAACGCGTGGACACAGAAGATGGTCGTGCTCTACTACATGAACTACTTGACCAAGTACGTCGAGTTCATTGACACCGTCTTCCTTGTCTTGAAGCAGAAGAAGTTGACCTTCTTGCACACCTACCACCACGGTGCTACGGCGCTCCTCTGCTACACCCAGTTGATCGGCACCACCCCGATCTCGTGGGTCCCCATCTCCCTCAACTTGTTTGTCCACGTCGTCATGTACTGGTACTACTTCCTCGCCGCCAGAGGCATCCGTGTCTGGTGGAAGGAGTGGGTCACCCGCTTCCAGATCATCCAGTTTCTCATCGACTTGGGCTTCATCTACTTTGCCGTCTACATCAAGGTCATGTACGACTACAACCCCAAGTATACCGCCAACTTGACCTGCTCTGGAACTAGATTGGCCACCTTGTCTGGCTGTTCGATCATCTCCTCTTACTTGGTCTTGTTCATCGCCTTCTACATCGAGGTTTACAGAAAGAAGTCCAAGAAGTCCAAGGTCGTCCAAAGAGTCCGAGGCGGTGTCGCAGCAAAGGTCAACGAATACGTCTTGTTGGACAAACAGACCCTCCAACAGAATTACGATTCCAACACCGGCTCCCCAATTCCAACCCAAAGAAGACGTTTCAAGGCCGAAAAAAAACAGTAGCTTCGGCCTATTTACGTTTCACCTGTATAATTTATGTGTTGATATTTATATGACAATATATATCTATCTATACTGATCATGGTTTGTTGGTGAAAAACTCGCATGTGAAAAGGATTTCTTTTTTTTTTCCTTTTTTTCCTTTTTTTTCTCTTTTCTTTTTCCTCATCACAACTTTCCAATCATGTCTTGGGCTCTCACCTGCGACAACCGTAACGCTTCCCGTATCGTCTCAGCAGTGATTCTGGAGCCTTCGCCTCTCTCAATCGTCACGCTGGCAAATCGGCCCTCTCCGTTGCTGAGCGCACACACTCTTTTTGAGATGTTGTCCTCTGCCTCCCCTTCCAAGTCGGTGAGCACTACCTCCCGCTTAGAAGCACCACAATCCATGCTAACGTCACCATCGTTACCGCTCGTTGCCATGGCCGAAACAGGAGTATGATCGATTATTCCAAACGTGCTCGACCAGCAGATCCGGTCACTCCGGAGCACCAACTCCTTGTATTGTATAGGATCGCAAACCAAGTCATAGCTCTGGACGTTTATGTTGGCATTCTGCTTTCCACTCCTTGTTCTCAATGTACTTTCCCTCTCATTTAAATACACGTCTGGAAGCTTGGTATCCATTAACGCCTTTACCAACGAGGCGTAGCATTGGTCAAACAGCGGACCTGTTCTTCCAAACACCTGGATCCGTGCGTAGATGACAAAACTGAAATTTTTTTGGATCATCCCGACGTCGTCGCCCCTAAGCGTCACCTCCTGTCCGTTCTCGTCCACGCTCTTCAACCCAACATTGACCCTCAAAGCCTTTCTGTCAATGAGTCCTGAATGCAATATCGACTCGTAAAGCTTTTCTCCGAGCCCAATTTCCTCCTCGCCTGGTGGCCCGCTCACACCTTTGGCGATCTCCACGACAGGATATACTGATCCGTTCTCATTGATTAAATCACCTCCCAAAACGTTCTCCACCTCTTCTTCCTTCTCGTCTCCAACTATGATGTCGGCGTCAAGCCTCATCCTGTAGTCATTTACCGCCTCAAAATCGTCTTCAACTATTCCTGCACTGATGGTACATATCGTTGATGTTCCGCCACATTTCACAGAAGACGATCCAATAACAGTGGTCAGTTCATTCAATTGACCCGTTTCTGCATTCTTGTCATACCTAGATATCCCTGCAGTGGAAATGGCAACAGGCCTAAACTCGTTGAACCGGCGCAAAGAAGGACGATACCCTGCCTCGAGATATTTCGATAATGTGATGTCAGGTGCAATTAATGCTAATTCCGAAGGTGAAAATATAACCGATTTCAAATGCACGCTCTCATCTACTTCAACCATAATGACTTTTTTACGTTATTTGTTAATCTCAATTATAGTAACTAGCAACTGCCTTATAAGAAAGTGACCTAGATAGTATTTCAAAATTTTCATGTTATCGAAAAAATTTAATTAAAGTAAAATGAAGAAAAAAAGGTTCTCAAAATCGCGTACAGCATAAGAACGAATATGACATTTAGCGCAGGTAAAATAGCTAGCAATTATATATGTATACACGAAATGTAATAAACATCTTAGCTCATCATATACGGACTAGCTGGATATAGGAGTAAAACTGGTATCCGTGGAGCTTGCGCTTCCTTCTTCTGCGATAGTGGCAACGTCATTGCCTCTATTATTACGGACAGGCTCGCCAATTGTAGAAGAAACTCCCAGCTTACGCCTCTTGTTGCCATCATCTGCATCAATTTCGCTTTCATCATCGCAGTCATCATTGCTATTTTTAATGTTCCTCTCGGCAGTGCCACCATTGCCCGGCTGAGTTTCCTCAAAATTTTCGGAAGATTCAGACGTTTCAGATGTATGCATTTCTTCGTCGCTGGTCTCCAATGTTGAAGTGCTAGAAGCCTGTTTGACTTGGCTATCATCAATTGCCTTTTTCAACTCGCCATTCCTCTTCTGAATTTCTATCATCATATTATGAAAATAGTCTCCACCTAAAGGAGCCCGACTTCTTTTACGATAGAATAATAAGTAAGCATTCCCTGAAATGGATTCTGCAGGATCGTTGACAGGAGTAACTCGTGAATCATTAAAATAGTGCCATTTTCCATCAGCAAAGTTTTTCACATACGCTGTGTAATGACCACCCCCTAATCCACCGTAATGATTGTCAACTGCAAATAAATCATAAACATGTTCTCCATTTTGATCTGCTACAAATTTGTTTAGATCAAGTCCTTCTATTGGGAAGTCGACAACAATATCGATCTTGTCACTAAAACTTTGTGTGCTTTCAAATCTTTTCAAATGAATTGTAAGTATATCCGGTGCTGACCATAACTCAATCTTTTTCGTTGCTTGTCTGTGCTCTTTACATTGAGGGCAATACCAAAGATCATTTTCCCCCAATGTCTCTGGTTTAGAAAACAACTCCAAACAGTCATATAAAGTGACAGGCTTTCTCGCATTTTCCAAGTTTTCTGTTCTTTCACGTTCCAAGTCATCATTTACCAGCTTTTCAGGGGAAGACCAAGTTTCAGACCCGCTAAATGGGCTATCGGAGGGGTTGCAAAAACATAAGTCAAAAGAATTTTCTCTGAACTCATTGACTATTGCGCTCATTGGTTCAATAAGTGGCTTCCTATCTTCTGATGAATCATTTGTAACACTACAAACATCTTTGGCGATAGAAAGAGAAGACGATGATGGTACAGATGGAGATGATGCAGAAGAAGTGGACACGGGAGAAATAGATGAGGACGATGATGAGACTAGCTTGTCATTATGGTCTCCCGATTGTAATACATTGGCAGATTTATGGAGACCGACATCAGACTTACCAGACACTATATTTTCTGTTGCTGTAAAGTATTGATCAATAGGTGACCCATCATTTTGCTCTTTGGTAGGCACGTTAATATCATCTTTTGTGTTAATAAATGAGCTTTTCTGGACAAAGTTGGGATCTTTTGATTCTTCGTCTATGTCGCATTCACTCTCAACATCTTCCAAGCTTTTAGACTCGGTATTCGGAGTGTCGGAGCCATCCATCATCTCTACGTTATCACTCGGGCAAAATGCTTTTTGTTTAGAATCAATTGACTCATCATCTTGATCTTTGTTTTTGACTTGCTCGCAATCCAACTTTTCGTAATGTTCTTCAAGCATTCTCAAATTTTCAGGCCCGTATAAATAATAGCATTTTTTTGCAGTACTCATTCCGTCCAATAAAGAAGGCAAATCATGCTTGATAATTGTATTGTTGTTCTCAGGAAACCAAAAGTCAAGACTCGATTTGTTACTATTACTGGATGACCTTTCAAATGATCTTGCTGTTGTATTTCGTCCATAATAGTTTTTTTCCAGAGAAGAATTGACCACCTTTGAGCTGAAAATGTTTTCCAGTGTATAGTCTGGAGATGCAAGAGATATTGTAGACTTATCATCATCGTCTGAAACATTTGCTTCAATCATTTTAGTGTCAGCATTTGATTTAATAACTTCATCTTCAATTTTGGGCTCATCAGATGGTGTGTTTACACCAAGATATTTAAAGAACAACTCAATACCCTCAAAATCTTTTCTTGTGTAACCGCCATCTTCACCCTCATCAATTTTAACAAATAATTCAGATGTACTAAGCTGTTTATATTTTCTAACCATCTTCTTTTGAATTGTTCCATAAGAAAATCTATCCTCTGGAGAAAGGGAAATGAAGAAGGGCAAGCAAAAGTTATTCCTATTACTATTACTAACCACGGTACTGAAAACCGGTATTATTGCATTGCCTTCAATTTTCTCTACTTCGAAAAACCAGACATCTTCACCTGATGATATCAACTCCGAAATAGGAAGGTATCTTGAGTCAGATGTAGAATCTTCAAAATTTTTGTAGATCGAATTTCTAAAAATTTCCACACCAATCAAATTTTCTTCTTGGATATCCATGTATTTGGATATGAGCCGCTTTAAATCGGAATAAGTTTCATTCCTACTGAGTTGAGCTTCAAAAATTTTAGGAATACCGTTTTCTGGAAGAATTTTGATTTTATGAGTCCACTTTTTTGTTATTGGCAATGGTAAAGTTAAATCATTGTAGGGATCAAATGTTATACTCACACGATTGCAGACTGGACATATTAGTGTAGATTTATATAATGCCACAAAAAGATCGACTATCACCGAATTATTTCTCATTTTATGAGCTTCCCAGCACTTTTCGGCCAAATTTGTTATTGCCTCCATATTATCTTCTTTTCCAACCTCCAACTCAGGCTTTTCAACGTAAGGCTTCTTCAAAACTCTATTGAGATCTTCATGTAGTCCATCTAATAAATATGCAATAAATTCCTGAGAATCTTGTTGCCGGTAGTCTGCAAATAACGAATTGAAATGACCAATTGTATATTTGAATTCCTTGGGGGAAAAGCTTGACTGATTTCCATTAAACCTATCATCAAACAGAGAAGTTACCAAACTTCCAAATGAAATTGCCACTTTTCCCTTGTTTCCCAAAGGATTATCTTTATTTAACTCATTTTCAAAAAAGTGATAAAGGAAATAAGAGTTCAACTCTGGGATGTGAACCAGGCATTGCAAAGCAGAATTCATGTAGCATGTATTTCCCAAATTATTTAGGCCTACTAATCCTGAGCCAAGCAAAACATGAGAGTCAATGTCGAGGAAGAAAATCCCGTCTGGTTGCTTAATTTCGAGCATCAAGTGGCATGAGGTTATATGTCTTTGACGTAAAGTTGCACTTCTTCTTCTTTTTTTGCTTACTAATTTCCTCTTCTTTATATATTTCAGTGCCGATGGAATAAGCACTAAAGGACTATGGGTTGAATCTAGCTCTACACACCAAATTCTGGTAGAGGAAACGTGGATTTGAGTCAAATCAAAATAAGAGAGCATACAACTGAATAAATCGGCAACTGTTCTGAAAGAGGAGATCTGAAATGTGTGATTCCTGTTTTGAATCTGTTTAAATCTATTAACCTGAGAAGCATTATTGCAAAAGATGTGAGGAATAATTGTAAGCGGATGTAGGTCTATAATAAACTTATCTTCAGTAGTTGAGTAAATTAGTTCTCTTTCAATCAATTGATTATTATTTTCAAGCTGGAACCACTCTAAAAGAAGCTTGAACTGATCGAGCACGATAAAACTGTCAACGATCTCATTCAAAGATTGATCAAAAGGTATAGTCTTGACTGGCCCAATCACATTGTCTATTTGTAAATCATCCTCCTTGAACTCTTTATTCAAGAAAACCGTTAACCACTCACGATCTATGTAGTAGTACTTCAAACCAGTTTGTTTCTTGACTTGTGTATTCTTGAACAGCTCACGTCGCAATTCTAATATTTGAAAGGGACTACTTTGAAGAATGGTGCTCATTTCTTGTTCATTTTCATCCTCTTGGGTCTCCGTAATCTCCCCTTTAAAAGCCGGATCAAACTCACTATTCTGCTCCGTGTTTGAGCTCGCATTGTCAAAGTCTTTCTCTTTCTCTTTCTCATTATTTTCTACATCTAAATCTTCCATATCGGTTATATTTTCAATATCGTTGTCCGGGATTGTGCCAGAGGACAACAGGGGCGTATGGCTATTTGACTGAGGATGCATGTTAAGAGTCATACTATAAACATTTTCTTTCAATGTACTATCATCAATATGATCTATATTTGCACACTTCAACGAGGGAGATGTCAGATGAGAATTGATCTTTCCATTAAATCTGACGTCAGTATCACTTATTACGGATTCTATGCGTCTATCTTTAACCTTGCCGCTGTTGTCTTTAAGCTGGCTTGTATGCTCCTGGGACATATCAGATTGCCTAATTTCTCAAAAATGATGCAAAAGCTCTCTTTTTTGAGTCAATCTGGTAGTATATTCAATCACAGTCAATCCACTGTAAAATCCCAAAAGTTTTGAGCGATAGGGCACCCAAAGTTCATTGACGATAAGAGAATTACTAGAAGAGGGTCAGAAGGGAATGGAATAAATAATAGAGACCAAAGCAAGTTTTAACGATGAATCCGGCGTGAAAATTGTGAAGCGAGCAAGCCGAAAAGGGAAAAAAAATTAGAGCTACCTCCCTGGCAGATAGATATGCACATATTAGCGGATAGTGGGTGGTGGCAAAGTGTTTAAATCGTCGTCAAGGAAAGGCAGAGCAACAATCAACGCCTAGCTATGGTTGAGAAAAAGAAGCTAGCATCATTGATGCTAGAAATGTTAGATTTTGGTGGCACAAGGATGACAATTGATGATTTTATCCACATAGTCCCAGATTCTCAACCTGACCCGGAATTTGATGCTGAAGAACCCTCAAACTTTATCAGTGACATGAATAGTTATCTGTGGGATATAGAAAATTTCTCAATGCATTTCAAGGAAAATAAGGACTCTTCTTCAAAAGCAATTCAGCTATTATCAAGTATCCTGAATTCTGAAAAAATGGCTGAGAATGACAACGATGTAAATTACAACAGGTCTATAATAGTGTTGTTTTGTCAATTGATCAAAGCTTCTATTTTGAATAAAGTGGCCGTCTATTCCGAAGAACTTGTTGACTTATTGCATCAACATATTGGCAAAGGTCTTGACTGGTGGATTGATTCAGCTTTAAGCTTCTTAATCCTTGAGTACTCCGAAATTGGTTTGAGTGCTTCTCAGATATCATTATTGTTTAAACTTTGTTATGAAGGAGGCAGATACTCTAAGCTTTTTTATTCCGTTTTCAGTCAAGGGAATACAATGACCAAATCTCTTATCTTTAACTCTGCAGATCATGAACTTATTTTCGAGAATATAAACCTCTCTAAGCCAAATTCCAGCTTTGTTTTATCTTCCTGGATCAAACTAGATAACTCGACTAATTACAAAACTTATGGGGCCGATTCTGCTGGCTTTGTTTTTTTGACACTCAGGAATAACAAGGCACAGAATTTAATTCACTATTCAATACACGATGGACGGATTAGCTTGGTCACAAAAACCGAAAAACAGCTTTTTGTGAGCTTTGAGTTAGAGATGAACAAATTGTATAACATTACGCTTGCTCACGTTTGTGAAGTGAAGAAGAAAACAAGGGTAGACTTGTACATAAATGGGTTGCTTATAGAGTCTAAAGTCATAGATGCCATTTTTGGAGGGTCATGCGATAATAGCAGATTACTATTCCCAACCATGAAAGATGATTCAGTCAGCAAATCATTGAGCTTACTCATTTCAGGACCAAAAAAAAACGATGGATTAATCTTAGAGCTTTCATCTGTTTATATTATTGAAACTTCAAATTGCTTGCCATGGATTTTATTTATTTACATGTTAGGTGCTGCTTATTCCGGATCATTCGAGGATTCTTGCCTTCTTTCTTTACTTCCTTTATTCAGTCTAATCGAGCTTAACTTATCTTTGAACGAAAAAACTAACAAAATAGAAGATGATTCTTTTTCTCAGGTCCAACTCAAAAGGGATGATATTGTATTATCGTGTAACTCATTACTCAATCAACAAGGAAAGGATGAAATTAAATATTACTATAGAGCATCACAGAGCTTGATAGGTAGTATAACAAATGCTAGCCATTTGCAAAAAAAAATTGGTTTATCGTCACTAGATTCCTTTAACTCTATTGGTGGATTTGTGAACTGCCTTATTCTAGTAGAAAAATCCAATAGCAGTGGTGCGTTGGAGGACAGCTTAAAGTTTTTGTTTTCACTCTTGAAACACAATAAAATAATAGAACATAGTTTTGTTTCAAATTCAGGTTACGAGATTCTTGGATCAATACTAAAGTCTAAAAAGGAATACATTTCGATTGAAGTTCTGGACTGTGTATTAAACGTTGTGGGCTACAATGAATTTGAACCTGCTGAGTCGATCATTAAAAATAGGTTGGCTTACAAATCTTTGATTTTAGATTTTGATTTATGGCAAACTCCATTTTTATCACAAAATAAAGTAGTGAACAAGTTCCTACTGTTTCAATTCACAGTTTTTCTTCAAGACAGTAAATACCACCGGTTCAATTTACGGCAAATATCCGATATGAAAATTATTAAAAGAATTCTTTTGGCCCTCAAGAGGGACGATTTTCATGAAGATATATTACCCGTTGTGAACAGTGTCTTATTAGTCATGCTCAAATATAGTCGTTCTTCGGAGACGGTAAGGTTGCTTTTGCTACATGTTATATTTACTATCGGTATGATGCGCAATGAGAAACCTAATTACCACAAACAACAACTGGGTGGAGAGCTAATTCTAAACATTTTGCAAAACCTGGTCGAGGATTGTCCAAAACTTTTGAACGCATTCAGTTTCAAAATGTTATTTTCAATAATGCAAGGTTCTACAAAAATGCGCCATATTGCTTTAAGACTTCTTATAAAAGTTGTGAGATTCAACTCGAAATCGTATGGTAAGTTTTTATCATTTGGTGGATTTTCTGTTATTTCTAATTTGTTGAGAACAGAGTGGAATAATGACTGCATTCTTGCTGAGCTTCTACTGGCGGCATTCAATTTTAAAATAGATAATTCTGCAGATTTGACGATGAGCAATGTGGTAAAAAAGTTACCTGGAAGCACTATAAATGATTTACAATATCCTCATTTTTATGGAGTGCTAAACAATTTAATGAAATTTGCAGCATTGAACCTACAAGGTGATCAGAAAAAAAAAGCTCTATTTCAGCTTGACAATTTCATTGAAATGTTGAACATTTTAAAAAGAAGATCAAATTTTGACAAGATCTATCTTAGGAACGAAGAACGGATCGGGAACCTAATTTTGTTATCAATGATCATAAAGCAAGGAAATTCCAGTAATCTATATCAGAGATATGCCCAGTTTCTAACTGAAACATTGCTAGATCGATTTTATGTTGAAAATAAAGAGGATAATATAAGTATTGTTGAAAACATATATGAAAACTACGTGCTTGAGTTCAATTTTGTGATCATTCCTCTGCTATTTGAGAAGCTAAGATCTTTTCAAAGTTTGATGACAATAGCTTTTGATAATAAGGTCAAAACGATTACTCTTTGCAAGGTCTTCATATGTTATTTTCAATCATATTTTGAGGGTGACCAACAGCACATGTCATACTTATCAAATTTTGAAATGGTGACACTTACCATCAAAAAAATATTTCTTGTTTCTAAGACACATCCTAAAGTCCTTCCCTTTTTGAAGATTCTTGTACGGGAATTTAATGAAGCATTTATCACTGCGTGCTTATTTTTCATTGAAAACATTCCTAACTCCCCCAAAGAAGAAATGAAAACAAATCTTACCATGTGTTGCAAAATATTCATGTCACATCCGGATATAATCGCACGCTCTCTTGATGATTCAGCTTTTTTATTGCTGTTTTCAATCTTTTACAACCTGTTAAGCACTGATAAAGATTTAGAGTCGCTTGGATTTAATTGCATTAGAGTATTACTTTTGGAAAAAGACAATTTTGAAAATATTATCGAAAACACAATAATTTCCAAGGATAACAGAAAGATATTTGTTAACGTTTTAAGAGAAACTCTAACTTTAAACGATGAACAAGTGCTGGAGGCTTTTATCGAAAATCATAAGTTCAAAGAATTAGTCGAAAGCTTATACAATCAGCATCTCAAAGTTTATTCAACTTCTTCTCTGTTCATATCGGGGAGTGACACTATCAATAACTATATTAAAAACAAATTCCAGCTCGAAAAATCTGAGAAGATTTTGAACAATGACATCAATCCATTCAACGAATTTGTTTTAAACGGGGAGCTCAAAAACTTGAACCGCAGTTTTCAGGATGAAGCTGATGACTTCAATCAGTTCATAAGCTTGTATAAATCTTTGAAAGCAAATGTTTCTTTTCCTTTACAAGAATCTCACAGCATTCTGTATCCAACAGAGGGCAGAAACAGAAAGAGGAACAAAATCATCAAAATCTTATCAGATGCTCAAAGTCAGATGGTAAGTAAGGAATCTATTCGGAAAAAAAATATCGAAATTGAAAGCTCAAAAGTTCCGAGTCTTGTTACTCAAAATTTGGAGAATGATATTTCTATCACAGACATGGATGAATCCATCTATTTGATGAAGGTCAAAGCTGATGAGGATTTTGACGAGGATAAAAATAGAAGAATTTTGAGAAATTTGTTTGTGCATGACAGAATTGATGAGGTTTTCAATATTACTCAGATCATTGGATTGGAAACAATTGAAGCAATTTTAGTACTGGGGTGTGAGCACATATATATTGTTGAAGGTTACTTTTACAACGGTAATGGAGAAATATGTTGCAATTATGAGGCGCCTGAAAATCAGCGGGATAGTGTGGTAAAACTTTTAACAGACCTCACTATTACCAACCAAAAAAGTTCTGAGAATAACAAGGAAGATCTAAATTTCCATAAATCTAAGAGTTGGGCAGTTAAAGATCTTGTTTCTGTTTCAAAAACAAAGTTTTTGCTCAGAGACGTCGGATTTGAGCTTTTTTTCAAAAACGGGTCTTCTGTCTTGTTAACATGCATCGACTGCAATAAAAGGAACAGTATTTTCAATAAAATTTCTAGCTATATTACATCAAAGTTGGAAGATACTAATCTTGACGAAGCTTTAAAGCTAGCTTCTCGTCAAAAAATCAAGACAATAAAAAGTAGCAATTTCGGTAGCTCCAATACTACAGAGAATAACGGTTTCAATATAGTTGATAGTATATTATCAGGCTCGTCTGACATCGCTTCTTCTGATATTACTGCTAAGTGGTGTAGTGGCCAAATTTCCAATTTTCAATATTTGATGCTATTGAATACAATAGCTGGAAGAACATTCAATGACATGACACAATACCCTGTTTTCCCCTTTGTTCTATCAGATTATGAATCAGAAAAAATTGACTTAAGTGATCCCAATGTCTATAGAGATTTGTCCAAGCCTATGGGAGCTCAGAGCAACATGCGAGAACAGCAGTTTAAGGAAAGATATGATGCCACAAAAGAAATGTCTGCAAATACACCACCATTTCATTATGGTACTCACTATTCATCAGCAATGATTGTTACCTCATACTTAATAAGATTACGTCCTTTTACTGAATCCTACCTCAAGCTTCAAGGGGGAAAGTTTGACCACCCTGACAGACTTTTTCATTCCATTCCCAAGTTGTGGAAGAGTGCGTCACAGGATAATACTACTGACGTTAGAGAATTAATTCCTGAATTTTATTATTTACCAGAGTTCTTGATAAATTCAAACAATTTTCAATTTGGTGAATTACAGGAAGGTAAAACAGTTCAAGATGTTGAGCTTCCGCCATGGGCTGATGGCGATCCAATTAAATTTGTAAGAATAATGAGAAACGCGTTAGAAAGTGATTTTGTTAGTGAGCATTTGCATGAATGGATCGATTTAATTTTCGGGTATAAACAACAAGGTATTGAGGCGATAAAGGCAACTAATGTGTTTCATTACTTGAGTTATCCTGGAAGTATTGATATAGAAAAGATCCGTGATAGTCATGAGAGAGCAGTCATTGTTTCTATCATTCACAATTTCGGGCAAACTCCATTGCAAATATTTAGAAAGAAGCACCCGGTGAAGAATCAAGAATGTTTTATCAATACAGTAAATTTGAAAGAAGATTTCATGCTCAACTTCCGAAATGTCAGAGATAGTGACGGTGGAAATAAATCACAATTACAGAAATCTGGAAAGAGTGCTAAACAACTTATTTTCAATCCAAGAATAAATAAATGGGAAGGTATACGTCAAAATGAATATTGCTATTTTGAAAATGATCTCAGCACAAGAATAAAGAAAATTGGTCACAATGGGTTGCAAATCAATAAAGTTTTATGCGTAGAACAATTTACTAACGGTGGTTTCATCAGTTGTATCAAAATACTTTCTAGAGAAAAATTTGTTGTTGGCTTCAATACTGGAAACCTGAAAATATATGAATTATCGAGAGACAGGTATAAATATGTTACTAATGCTCAAAGAAGTATGGTAAAGTTGGATTATGATATCGGTGCAGACACTAAGAAAAAACGACTTTTCCAAGGATTTCAAAACAAAAGTAATGATGGAAGTTATAATTTACTAGAAATTGGAAATTTACAGTGCGGCCATGATGGAATAATTACAGACATTGAATACTTACGAAGCGACAGAATATTGATAACACTTGACTCTCGTAGAAAATGGTTGAGCGTTTGGCATGAGCCGAACAAGTATGAAATGGAAAACGGGGAAATCATGTTAATGAACAAACTTTGTATTGAAGACACAAATGAGGTTAAGATTGTTGATTTTAACGTTTGCGAGGATGACAGTGCCATTTATTGTATTACGAGCAATGAAGAGTTGATTGTTTGGAGAATCAACGGCGGAATGGTGTTCAAAGGTATGGTTGGATTGAACAATTGCAAAAATATACATATATGCCAAAACCTAACCCGAAAAGACTTTGCTAGTGGAAGATTATTTACAGTTGGTTTTGTGGACGATAACGGTGTCCCAAAATTGAAAGTATGCTACTTGTCTAGAAAATACGAAGGTGTTGAAATAGTACTGGAATTAAATACTGGGGATGATTATGAGATTGGGGATGCAGTGGTCATGCAGAATTCAAAATTAGGAGAGTTCTCAGTTGTTTTAGGCACGGCTGAAGGTATACAATTGATCAGGTAAAATATATAGCACATCTATATGAAGGTGTAGAGATACAGATATGGATATGGAAATGGATTTAAATATAAAATTAAGTAAGACAAAATGAGCAGGATGGGTTACAAAAAACAAGACATAACAAACAAAACAGGAAAAGAGCAAGCTGAATGCTGAATTATACTATGAAGATGCAGTTTTGATTATGGAATAAGTTGGAAAAAAATTAAAGTAAGGTAGAAGAGAAAGAGGGAAATTTAAAAAAGTGAAACAAGAGAAAGTAAAGACAGAACAAACGAAAGAAAAATCAAATGTAACAGAATGTCAGAGACAATACAAATATTAACACATGAAACGAACGGACAACTGGTCAATCTTGGGAATAGATAATAAAGGTTTATTTTTGTTTTGCACCCCATTTTTCATAAACGTACAATCCTGCCGTAACATGAAACAAGCCCAGCCATTCTAGTATGGTCAAATGTCTACCACGGGCGATTATACTAATTGATATAACCACTATACGTTTCATCATGTTGGCGATACTGTATGTGACTGTAGGTAGCATTCCCAAAATGTGGAATGCTAAAAGGGATTGAAAGAAATATGAAAACCCATTGACTATGAGAAGCTTCCATGGTATTAGAGTGTAATACGGAATTGGAGTTGTCTGAGCAGCGGGAGTATTTCCTAGTGTTGCGGGATAAAGTTTTGAGGAAAATAGGGTTGGCAGTTCATAAATTAGAAGGGCTGGAATAGAATAAGCCAACCCATATAGAGAACAATACATGAGGGTTGTCAATTTGTCTATCTTGGGTTCTTTCACCCGGTCGAGATAATCTTCTTCTTGATGGTTGGAAATCTCATTTTTCTCCAAATCTAGGGCTGTCAACGTGGCTGTTGAGTCTGAGGAAAAGAGGGCCAATCGCACGATTTCTTTCTTCTCCTTTGACTTGCCGACGTTGTTGTTTGTGATGACATTTTTGGTGTAGATGGAGCCTGCAGCAAAGACTGAAGTTGAGAGAAGGGCGTAAAAAATGCCGTGCAACTGAATCTGGTTGTTGTGGATGGTATTGATGATGGTGGACAAAATGGATATGTCCTGTTCTGGGTTGTGCGCAATGAGGGTGTTTAAATCGTGGGCGGTGCTAGCGGAGCCGGTGGAGCCGATGGAGTCGGCGGCGGTGTACAAAATGTTATTTGATGAGTTGTCCAACTGCTCGCTGTAAATGGAGATCTGGTCGGAGGACTCCGCGGAGGAGTTTGATTGGGAGATGACGATGATGATGACGCCCAACAATAGGGGCACAAGGGAGAGGTATGTTCGTAGGGAGAAGAGGATCCTGTAGTGGAGTCTGTAACCGAGGACGATGAACAACGGGCTGAGTGCTCTGATAGAGGAGACGGTTGCTATTGGGCAGATGGAGGTGGCGGCCAAGCTGAACAACTTGCCGACAAACTGGAGGGTGCCCATGGGGAAAAACAACTTGAACATCTGGCGACTCAGCACAAACTTGCTGTTCTGCGGGAATGTGGACTGCGGGAACCAGAGCTTGATGCGGGTGAAGGGGGCTCTGCGGGAGGCGGCGATGGTGGCGTACCCGAGCACAAAGTTGAACCAGAACTGGAACTCGCCGACAAACACGGGGAAGTCGAACTGGTTCAAGATCGCCTTGGTCAACTGCGCCGTCAGCGTCGACGTGCCGTACCACAGAACGAGGTACACCATCACGCTGACGTTGAACAGCTGCGAGCGGCCGCCCGGGCACGCTCTGTGCGAGGCCAGACCACTTCCCGCCATCCCCAACGGCCCCGACATGGCGCCCGGCGTCGTCGACATGCTGCACGACGTGTATGCCTCGTCTTTCTCCAGCTCTCTAGCAGCTCCTGCTTCACTTCCTCCTTCTTCCAGTGCTCTTGCGTCTCCGTCCTGCACTGCTGTGCCGGGAAATCGACTTTCTATGTAGTGTGGGCCTGAATCCTCTGGACCACGATGCATCCACACTGATTCATGTACCTCTGTGCCGCTGTGTCTGTGCTGTTGTAGCTGGCGACTGGACGACCGACTGTATGTTTGGTCTTCGATTCTTCTATTCTGCCGGCTACACCTACACACGAGGCCTACATCCACGGCCTCCACAACCCCGAACCAACGTAAATACAGGCCTCCATGCACACTCAGGTACCGTCGGCACCCGTGGCTGGCTCTCTCACCCTCTGCCCGCCTATCTCGCGGGCCTCTTCCGGTTTCCGCTCCGTCGCTTAACTGCCCTTTTCGGCCAGCCTGTCCCAAAGCGGCGGTATATTTTGGTCCCGTGCCAGCATGAATGTAGCGACAAATAGTTTCCTTATTGGGCGATGGGCTGCAACTAGTGCTGAGCCTGGTTGGCCTCCTGCTGAGCCTCGACAAGGCGGTCGGCGAAGTCGGGGTCAAGACGGGTGAGCACTGCCGGGAGGAGGGCAACGATGATGACGGACACAAAGGCGATGGTCATCCAGCGGCTGGCGAGGATCGTCGACATGAACGGGATCGAGCGGACGACGGTGGCGGCGAGGCCGGCGGCGTCCTGCTGGAGGTAGTGGTTGAGGGAGATGCGAAAGAGGGCGCCGTCGAGGACGGCGGCGTGGGTGGCGTCGTCGACAAGCACGGAGGGCAGGCTGCTCTGGAGCGAGGGGTGGAGGCCCGGGAGGTGTTGCTGGACGGTGGCGGCGGATTGGGCGACGTGCACGCGGAACTGGGAGGACACGGCGAAGAAGACGTCCAGCGACTGGAAGTTGAGCTGGAAGACGTCCGCGGGGCGGTCGCCGGCGCCCTGCGGCAGCGAGAGGTGGAACACGCCCTCGTCGTCGGCGTGCACGGTGCTGAGGTACGCGAGCGTGGCGTCCGCAGGGCCGGCGGCCGCAGAGCCGGCGGCTGGCTCCACCGCATAGACGGTCACGTACGTCCTCGACGGGTCGTGCATCAGGTCCTTGTAGTGGTTGTGGTTCTTGTTGCTCTTGTCTGCGATGCTGATGTCGAGGTCGAGCTCGAACACGGCCGCGGCGGCGGTACAGCTGGCCTGTAGCAGCACCCAGCACCACAGCACAAGGCGGTCCAGTGTCAGCGTCGCGTGCATCATGCTGGTCCTGGCTTCGGGCTTCCCAATGGCGTGGTGGCTGTGTCGATGCCGTCGCCGGCTGCGTTTTTGCTTCTGCTTGAAAACCTCCTCCTGCTCCGATTTTCTCATTCTCGACCTTTTTTTCCCCTGCTCGCCGAAAATTTCACTGCCGCAGAGAGGGAATGTCGTCCAGTTTTTTTCCAGCTCTTACCTCCCCTCCATTACCTGCTCTCTTCTCCTGGTCGGATCCCCCCAGAGGCTGTGCTTTGGCCTCTCTTCTTTCTCCACTCATTCAGGAAGCGTATATATTGTAGGGAGGTTAATGCCTTTGTTCAGATTGCCCCCCTCTACAACTCTTCCGAGACAAACCCCACAGTTGCTCTCAAGCTTGAAGAATATACTGCGTGCCTCCATCGGTATCTTCTCTTTGAGACAATTGACATGTCCATGCCCGTGATCTCGACCAAGTGAATGCATAATAATACATGCATCTTCACATAAATATACATGTACACGTAACACTACATCTATCTCGGTATCTGTCTTTTCTGGATGTCTACATATACGTCTAGAAGCCGAACTGGTTTTTGGTATATTTCATCGGAGGAATATTTGGATGCTCCACAGCTTCAAACTTCAAGCTCTCAAGCTTCATCTCTCCGTCGCCTTCGGGACAGGTCATCTCGATCACAGCGCCGAAATTGCCCTGGGCGTCACAGTAGTTAGGCGCACTGAACACGGTACAGAGCAAGCCGTTGTGTTCCCACTCGTAACCTTCCTGTCTAACCTCATGCGACCTGATGATACCCTTCAAACCGTTCTTTTCGACGAACTTCTTGGTAATGTCCGGCCCAAACTGGAGGCCAATTCCACGCTTCGACAACGACCTGCCCTCCTCGACTTGAGGATCAGTCCAGAGCAACTCCATTTCAACACCTGTCTTTGGAGGCTGTCCATGGGTGTGGTGTAGTCTGTTGATCTTACGTAGGTCGTTCAACGTGATGGAGTCATCGCTGAACAAGCCACCGTGCATCACCAAGTAGTCGTCGTTGATCAACGTGCAGTATGGCAAGCTCCCAAACGATTCACTAAAGCACTTGAACAATCTCTCGTTGTACTTGAATTTGCACTCATCCTTGAACCCGTAGACGGAGTTCATATCGTCAGTTTCGTGGTTACCTCTGTTGATGAATATCCTGGTTGGGTACAATACCTTCAAAGCGTATAACAGAAATGCAACCTCACATCCCCAGGACCCTCTGTCCACAAAGTCACCATTGAACAAGTATGCGTGCTTCTCACCAACCTCGCCAAAAGTTTTGAAAATGTTCAAAACGTCGTAGTACTGGCCATGCGTATCACCGCAGACTGTCAACTTCTCGACGTTTTCCAGGTGCAAGTAGTCGCTGTTGGGGTTGGTCTTCTTCTTGAATCCTATATCGACCAGTGCTTTCTCCTGTTTGAAGATAGTGTTCACTGCATTCACAATAGCAAAGGCGTCGTGTTTGTTCAACTTCCCGCCGTCACGGAACACCTCGATCATATTGTTGATGTATTTCTGGGTTAGTCCCGCCTTGATGACAATGTCACCTTTCTTTTCGTCGGTCACCTCTACTTCCAAAGACTGCTTCACGTCCTTGCTATCTGCATCAGGGGTGCCCATGTCGTCCCAATTTAGAGAGGTGAAAACACTCTTTTCGACAACATCTATGGCCTGCTCAAATCTCAGTCTTTTGAGCTCCTGGGAAATCTCGTTGGTCAACACCTTGATTTTGTTATCATTAGGCGCAGCGGCCCTTGCTTGCTTACAGTCCTTCAACGCAGTTTGCAAGTCCCTGATTGCATAATTGGCAACCGCACGGCGGTACAAACTTTTCACAAATAAACTGTCGTGGTCTAACGAAATGGTACAGTCGTTGATCGCCAAACCGTAGTTCTCCAACTTCAACTGTGCCTGAGCTCTGTTGGAGTATAGAATCGCCAACGCGTGCGCGTGCTTGTGGCTGTGTGTCCTCACGTCCTCTAGGTTCTCGCTCATGATATTCACATCATCCTTCTTGGCAAGATCTTCGTGTCCATCTTCCGATTCGAGCTCCTTGATGGCACTTGTATAATGCTCAATCGCAAGAGGGAAATTTTGAGATTTGAAGGCGTCATTGCCCAGTCCTTTGAAATGCGCGTACAGCTCCTCCTTGCTCATGCTGGAAGTGCTCATATTTTGCCAGATCTGTGAAAGGAAGCTCTTTCAGAGGTTTTCAAAACGAGACTGGCCAACTCCATTTACACACTGTCAACAGTCTCCTGCCCCAGATCTCGACATATTTTCCTCATCTGCACGGTTTTTTTTGTGTGAGCGATGAAAAAAAAGACGAATCTTCGTTTACGCACACCAAATCAGGTAATGATGGGCTGTGTGTTGATTCAAGTACGAAACTCGGGGTTCGTTAATGGCGTGCCATTGGGCGAAATGCAGTTATTGTGCAAGGCCGTTTTCTATGGCTCTAAGTGGGTTCGATTCAGCTGTTTTGCTGATTTTTTATTACGCTGGCGAAATCAAAGTCTTTGAAGTTGTTGGTTTTTCCACTAGCTATACAGTTGTGTAAATGATGTTTATATATATATATTGGTGAAGAAGCGGGGAGAAGAGGGAATCAAAGGCCTGTACCATAACGCCCACTGCGTATGTCGTAATGGTCTCCGCTCTTGGTAATGTACCTGACGTAGGGGTAGCTTGGGTAGTTGAGCTTCGGTTCGTTGATCTTCAAGTATCGGACCTGCAAGCCACTGGTGACAAAGCCCTGCATTTCAAACTTGACATTGATGGGCACCTTCCTGAAATTCATCAACTCCTGCTCGTTGATGATGCTCAGAAGCATCAACTCGGCAACCATGACGTACTCTTTGCCGCCCTCGATCTTGTGGAACTTCCATCTGATGTAGTTGTCGGAGGGCATGTACTTCAGCTTGCCCTTCTGGTAGTGGAACTTCGGGGAGTCGATGTCTGCCGGGACCGGTATCTGCACCTCGACCTTGTTTGCGCTGACCTTGTTTTTGAAGTTGGCCTTTATTTTCACCATGATCTCTAGACGGGTGTTGGAGTGGTTCTTGAATTTGTAGTCGATCAAGAAAAGCGGTTTGAGGACGTCCGAGTGGACCCTGTATGTGATCAAGTCGCACACTCCGTCCGGTGGGACAAAGGAGATGACCTTGTCTGCCTCGAACTTGGAGAGCTTGACGCACTGGTGGAACTTCACGTCCTCCACCTCCACGGATTTCTTGGAGTCCACGGTGGTCGGGGCGGCGGCGGTCTGCGAGCTCGCCGTCAACCCGCGGATCGAGTTGAGGCCGCTGTTGATGAACTTGTCGTTCAAGCCTAGCTGGAGCTCAGGCATGCCCGACAAGTAGCTCTTCAAGCGGATGTTCCCGTAGATCTCGCTGGTCAAGATCTGGCCCCGCGAGTTGATGAGCATGTCGATGCTCTCGATCACGTCGAGATAGGCCTCGTTCTTCTTGTACATGATGCCCTGCGGTCTCCACGAGATCTGGTTCGTCAACGTCGTCGGCGGCGCCCGCCGGTCCTGCTTGCCCTGCTTGATCTTCTTGTGCGTCGACGTCGCCGACGCCGACACCGAGCTCATCAGCTTCTCGAACGTGAACGACTGCTGCGTGATGTACTCCTTCAAGATGTTGTCGTCCGTCACCTGCGGGATCCCGAAGTCCATCATCTCGTCCAGCAGCTCGTAGATGATCGAGTTGTTGTCCTTGATCGAGATCTCGTTCAACTCCTTGAAGTGGTGGGTCAGCACCTCCACCAGGCTGTTCAAGTACACCAGCACGTTGAACACGTTGATGTCCGACTTCGAGATCGCCAACACGTAGATGTCGTTGTGGATCAAAAACGAGTAGCTGTGTCCGTTGTGGTAGATCACCGGCGGACACTCGCTTTCCGAGAGATTCGTCGTCATGTTGCTGGAGCTCGAGCTGTTTCTGATCAACAAGAGCGGGAACGAGTCCACAAGCGACGTCGGCACGTCTCCCTTGTAGTCTCGATGGATGAGCGGCCGGGCCTTGGCGTCCAACAGGTACACAATCGAGGCCATGCTGCGTGCGTGCGGGCTGTGTATGTCTGTCTGTCTGCTGCTGCTGCTGCTGCTACTACTACTACTGATGCTGTCCAATGCCTCTGGCCTTCCCCTTGGCCTTTCTTCGTGGGCTTCTCCTGCTTCTGTTCCTGCTCCCTGTCCACAACGCTCCCGCTCGTGAGCCTGTTTTTCTCGGCGGCGGGGGCGATCGACCGTTCCCGGCGGAAAAGGAGGTGGTGAAGATAGCAGGGGAGCCGATAAGGCCTGCTAAAGACGGGCCAGAGGATGGGGCTGCTGTTTCTGCTGTGGAAGTTTGGACGGCACAAAGGGTGTTTGAGGGTCTAGAGCAGCCAAGCAGTGTGTTACTCTCTGTCCCGTTGGCGTGCACCCGCAATCCGCCGCTTAGCCGCACAGACGCAAAGATACACAGACAGCTAGACACATGACGATCGATCTGGAGGTGACGCAGGGGAAGATGTCGACGGCACGGAAGGAGCGGTCGCTGCCCGATGCACACCGGTTTGGACAGGCAGTGCTGAAGAAGCGGTCCCACTACCTCAACGTGGCGCTCACGTCGCCACACTGGCAGTTGAAGGACTTGCTCATCTCGTCGTCGTACTCGTCGTACGACGAGGACTACGGGGGGAACCAGGACCCGACGTTCTACTTCCCGTACAAGAACCGGATCTTCTCGTTCAACTACTCGGCGCTGCTGGGGGCAGACGGCAGTGCACGGTCGAACGTGCACACGCGGATCCTCAAGTACTCGTCGATCAAGTTCCAGTCGAGCCCCCGGTGCTTGAAGCAGCTGGATGGGATCGTCGTCATGGGCGGCATCACCGACTCGTTCGACCCGGACACAAACCCGGTCGGGCTCCAGAAGGGCTCGTTCTCCGTGTGCAACCCGCAGACGGCGGCCACGGAAAACATCCAAATCGGCGAGTTCATCACCAACTCCGTCTCCATCAACAAGCTGGCGTCCTCCGGCTCGAGCCACTATCGCTCGTACCTCTGCAACAACGACAAGTTTCTCTACCAGTTCGACATCACCCCGTCCCGCGTCATCCAGTCCGCCAACCCGGTGTACCTGAAGGTGGCGTTGAATCACTCTATTCTCTCAAACGACAACTCCACCCTCGTCACCGTGGGCGACTCCCCGAAGATCTTCATCTCCCACCCTCAGGAGGGCACTCCGAAGGATGGCGGCGGCGGCAGCCCCAGTACCAAGAACTTTGACATCCTCCAGACCCCGGGCGACTGTGGGTTTTCCACCAGTTTCCTCTCCAACGGATACCAGTTCATCACATGTTTCCAGGATGGTCTAGCGTTGATCTACGACATGAGAAACCTATCCGCCCCGCTCCATTCCATCCATTCCACCCGCCCGAAAACTCAGCCGGGGGCCTTCCGTGTCGTGAAAACCTCAAACTACAACGACGACCTGATCTGTCTCTCCGAACACCAGGGACGAGTACACCTCATTGACAGCAGAAACTTTAACAATCACTCCGTCTTGCTACTCCCAAAGTACCTGTACAATGTCCCTCCCTCGATCAGCGTCTCCTATATGAATGATAACAGTTGCGACGATATCCACGTGAATACAGATGATGACAACTCACCATCAGGTATGGAAACTGATGACGACGATGCACGTAGCAGTAATCACATTGGAAGAGAGAGACAGGACCACTACTCGAATCTTTTCGGAAAATACCCTATTGCTATCTCGACGGATAGCAAGAAAGACCTTTCCAAACAGTGGTACAACCAGCCGATAGTAAAGGATATTGATGATTTTAAAGACCTCTCTCATTTTGGTGGAGATTTGAACCTAGGATATTTAGAAAGCTACAGATATATGGATACTCGGTTCCGCAATCATGGAGGCACCTACTCTTCCAATCACAACGAGTCAAGAGGGGAAGATCGGCCGTACAAGATTGTTCTACAGGGAACTTTTGACAGAGAGGATCTTTTGAAAAGGAAACTGTCCACCAACTACAGCCCGCAATCTAGCAGTTTGCTTACTTACAAGGGATCGCAAGTGTACCCTCTTCAATTCAGGAAAAGGATAGGTAAATTCAACAGACTCAAAGGAGACAGAAATAGCGATGACATGGATATGTCCGACAATGAAAACGAAGATGACGACTACGACGATGAATACGATGATGATATTGGAAACAAATATACCGAAACCAGATATATCAGCCAACAGTGCTGGTGGAATAACGAAAACCTTGGGAATGCTGGGAACTTCAGGGAAATTTGGCCGTGGGGTAAACAAGTTGTCAGTGAAAGTGGTGATGATGATTCCTACAACGATGATGAAAACGAGGATAGTGAAGTTTATGACAGTTCAGCTATAATGGAAACCCCACTCCGAGATCCGTTCTTTTATGTTGACTCAGATATCGAGATCAATGGATTGGAACTTGCAAATAGGAATGGGAAATCAATGCTATGTATAGGAACCAAGGAAGGCATTATTTTATGGGATATTAATAACTGGCAAAGGAAGTGTTTCCCCTCCTTTGGGTATGCTTAAAGAAGAAAGCTTTGTAGTTTTTGTTATAGGAAATATATTGTCGAAAATCCATTTTTTAAATTTAGGTTATGATACAGAAGAAACGAATAAAAAATGTACAACGAGCATGGAACAAGTATTGATTACAAAGGGAGAAGAATCTCAACGTTTCGCTGTTTCGCTGTTTCTATTTAAATCCCTTGCTTTCCATGCTCCTCATCTGTAGAATTGAGGCCTGTTGATGTTGAGTCCATATTCATCCAACGCACTGCTCAAGTCTTCAATGGTCAACGTGACCTTTTCCTTGTTCTGGTTGGCACCAGTTGGATTCAAGGAGCTTCCGTTGATTGCCACATCACCTTCTCCTTGCTCCTCGCCGCCATTTCCGGCATTTGCCCCAGCATTGGTGTTGGAGGTCGCCGACGCCGCCGTCGAGTTCCCGCCAACGTCTCCGTTTGAGTTGGTGGTTCCACGGGCCTTCGCCATTGTTGCCATGAGCAATGCTCTCGATCGGGTCTGTGGGTTGTTCGCCGAATAAACTGCGGAGTTGCTTCTGATTCGTGAATACTCATAGGCGTCCGTGGCAATGTCTGAGATGAACTTTTGTGTGGCCAAGGCTAGCAACCGCTTGATCTTGGTGGCTTCGACGGAGGAGCCAGTGGTCGATGACGTGAAACCAAGATCAAGACCACTCTTCGCAACGTAGTAATCCGTCACCGCATCTGGTATTATGGGCGTGAAGTCGGGATCGTCCAGCAAGTCCAACAACTCATCCAAAGTTTTGTCAGCTCTGGTTAACTCTGGTATTGCTGGAGTGTTGATCGAATCTTTCTTCGAAGTCTTGCCATTTTTAGCACCTTCTCCACCCGCTTGCTCCTCCCCAGTATTGGCATCAGTCCTTGCTGTTGTACTGTCGTCCTCCTTGCCCTCGGTCATGTTCCCATTCTGATTCTCGTTTTCATTCTCGTTTTCCATCTCGACATCGACATCGACATCCACGTCCATATCCACGTCTGCCGTGGACGCCCCGTTGTCGAGCTCGTCTACGTCGTTTGACGAAAATATCCCAGCCATTTGTTGTATATGTGTCTTGCTGCTCGCTTTCCCTCCTCCTGCTGTTGCCTGTCCTTTCCGTAACTTCTCTTCCCCCATTTCACTTATCCTCTAGGTCTAGTCTTCTTCATTCCCCGACCGCTCGGCACGCGCAACATGAATTTCACTGTGGCTGATTAATGTACGGCAAGCTCTTTCAGTATAAAGGGACGAATTCCTCCCTCCTTGCCGGCTTTGAACTGGGGTTGGCTTTGTGAGTGTTATCTATAACCTGTCGTTCCCCTGAAAGCTTTTACATTTTGCATATGCTCAGAACAGCAATGAAATCACATTACCAATATCTAGTCATCGGAGGAGGATCCGGTGGTGTTGCCTCTGCACGTCGTGCTGCAAAGCACGGGGCCTCGACGCTATTGATCGAAGCCAAGGCCATGGGTGGTACTTGTGTCAATGTGGGATGTGTTCCAAAGAAGGTCATGTGGTACGCAAGTGACATGGCTGCCAAATTAAAGTTGGCATACGACTACGGCTTCAAGAACACCAAAGACCTCGACCTGGAATTTGACTGGAAAACCTTCAAAGAGAAGAGAGATGCTTACGTCCATCGTCTTAATGGCATCTACGAACGTAACTTGACTAAAGAAGGTGTTGACTACATCTACGGGTTTGCCAAGTTTTCAAAAGATGGTAAGGTCGAAGTGACCAAGACTGAGGACGGCAAAGTGGAGACCTTCACTGCCGACAAGATCTTGATTGCTACCGGCGGTACCTCTGTCATACCAAAGGATATTCCAGGATATGAATACGGTATCGAATCTGATGGATTCTTTGACTTGAATTCTCAGCCAAAAAGCGTTGCCATTATTGGTGGTGGGTACATTGGTACAGAATTTGCCGGAGTGTTCAACGCATTAGGCACCAAGACCCACATGATTCTCCGTGGTAAGTCTGTCTTGACCAAGTTCGACTCCCTGATTAAAGAAACCATCCATGAAACCTACAAGAAGGAAGGGGTGAACATCTTAACTCACACAAAGGTCTTGAAGGTCGAAAAATTGCCTTCTGGTGAAAAGAAGCTCTATTTGACCGACGATTCCACACTAGTTGTCGAAGAATTGATCTGGACTATGGGCAGAAAATCTTTATTGGGAATTGGCACCGAAAACGTTGGCTTAAAGCTAAACGAGAGGGAACAAGTCATTGTCGACGAATACCAGAGAACCAACGTGCCTGAGATCTATTCCTTGGGTGATGTTGTTGGTAACTTGGAATTGACCCCTGTTGCTATTGCCACCGGTCGTAAGTTATCGAACCGTTTGTTTGGACCTGAGATATATAAGGACCAAAAACAAGATTTTGACAACGTTCCAACTGCTGTTTTTTCTCATCCTGAAGCGGGTACTATTGGTTTGACTGAGGAAGAAGCTGTTGAAAAATACGGTGAAGACGATATCAAAGTCTACAAGTCCAAGTTCAACGGTATGTACTATGCTATGAGTGAACACAAATCTCCAACTGCATACAAACTTGTGTGTGTGAAATCCTTAGATGAAAAAGTAGTTGGTTTGCACTTAGTCGGAGACGCATCTGCAGAGATTTTGCAAGGTTTTGGTGTTGCCATTAAGATGGGTGCAACAAAGGCCGACTTCGACAGCTGTGTTGCTATACATCCAACCTCAGCTGAGGAGTTGGTCACCATGGTTTAGAAATAGTATATTATAGTCGTACAGTATATTATATTATCTTATATTATATTATATTATATTAACTTATATTATAGTATAGTTTTACTTATCATATATTTACTCGTATATCTTGTCGGACTCCTACTTCAGCAGACGGTTACGAAATGGAAACAGAAGTCTCGGTCTCAGCCTATTTGTTGAGTACCAGCTTGACAGGTTCTTTCTCATCGACATAAAGCCCGTGCTCTTGGATGTACCTGATGACACTGTTTGGTAGCAAGTACTGAACACTCATATTTCTGCGCAAAAATAACCGAACTTTCGTAGAACTGATATCATTGTAGATTAGTTGTTTGATGACTAGAATGTTTTTCCTGTGTTCGTACATGATGTCGTGACTCAATAAGAACGACCTCACATCACTGCCTGTCCTTTCAACAATGAGGCAGCCATAATTACCCAAAATGTGATGCAGATCTTGCTCCGCCCAAACGTTAGGTTCTCCCATGCTTTCGATCAAATCGCCGCCAGCTAATAGCATGATTTTGACACCCAATCTCGAGTCCCCATTTTTACTTAAAACTCCGTTTCGTTTGATATTAATTTCTTCGTTGAAGTGATCCAGCACTAAGGCAGTTCTAGTGTATTTCGGCTGCAAGTTTTCCCATGCATCCACCATCAACCACGAGGATGTCCGCTCGCATGCAAGCTCGCACATGCGCACACGGTGGTGGGCCGGCGCAAGACCAGGCTTGCGGTAGTTATCACTTACGGGAGAGAAGTAAGCTCCCATAACTTCGAACCGTGTCTGTTCACGGATGGCATCCAATGCCATCTCGAACATACGTAAATGTAAGTATGTAATTGGCGAGAAAGAACCACATGCGACAATCACCAATGGGAACTTGTTGGATGTGGTCATCTGTGGCTTGAGTCGATGAGTCGGGAAGCTATAACCTTCCAAACTCTTGGATTGTCTTTGGATGCCGTGGGGAACCTCCTCGAGGTCTGCAATTTGGTAGGAATGGACCTTGGGCCCCTTGTCACTCAAAAACGAATGCGTGCGTTGCGCTGTTGGCGGATGCGAGGAGGCCGAATCGGAGGGCGGTATCACCGCCTCGGACTGTGGAGGTGTCACTGTGATCGACTCGTATTCGGAGACTGTCTCTTCCACTAGAGTGTGATACTGCGGACTTCTCTCCTTTCTGGATCTATCCTCGTTGCCGTGGCTGTCATTCTCGTCCCTCCTATGGGAGTCCTCGTCAGCTTCATCGCTGGAGCTGAATGGTTCAAGCTCCGTCGGCTGTTTCGGAATCTTGTGCTTGATCCCGCCGCCGGCACCAATCAACTTGTGCTTAGAGACCTCCGGCTCAATTGGCTTGTCCAATGGGTTCAGATAGTCTGCCAGCACAGGAGGCTGGATAGGCCGTCTGTTAGGTATCAGTGTTGGCGGCAATGTTGGCTCCACGTCGGGGTTGGTCGAAGGGGGTTGAAAGTCCGGCGCGTGGGTTGGATCCATCGTGTATCGTAATGGATATTCTTGATAAAGCTTTTCGTATCCGTGTTCGTTCAGTGATCTTGTGTTGTCCGCCGTATAACCTCTCTGTCCAAGGTTGTTTCCAGAGTGGAGTGTGCGTCTAGTGTCCGGTGGTATATAAACAATACCAATGTACCTAGCTAGAAGATAGAAAAATATACAAGCTCTGTCCGATGAGCCTCTACAGGAAGCACCCTTCCGGTTACAATCTCGGCTGGGCAGGATATCTGTCTGTTTCTGTCCGTCAACAACCATAGCCGTCGTCTCCCAGCACGATGCCGGAACCGCCAGACGGGGGAGAGGCGCCCGCGCCACGCTTGCGGCGGAAGAGTGACAGGATTGCGCTACTGCGCCACACGCTTCCAGTGCTCAAGCCACCACCACGACACGCCCGGTGTTGTGTCTGCATCATGAATCGGACGCAGACAAGACGGGTCGATATCATCGAGTTCGACGCCGCAGACGGCAACACCGCTGGGGGTGATCGCACCAGCGGCACTAGAAAAGGAGCTGCTGGAGGTGTTGATGGAACCCTTTGTGAGGGCGCTCGTGGAGAGAGTCCGCACAGCCTGGCCAGAGCCCGTGCCTGTGCTGGTGGTGAAGGAATCGTCCTTGCGACCTCTTTGACCGGTTAGATGGGCACTGTTGCCGTAGAAGGACACTGCCTGTCTTTCAAGGAGCCCCAAGTCGCAGAGCCGTTCCCAGCAGATTTGCATCGCGTCGCGGCTCAGTAAGTATGAGCCCTCGTAGTCTTTCAAGGACATCCCGACCACCTGGATCCGGGACTGGATGTCACGGCGCTCGCTGAGAATCATCCTTGAGTACTCATCAAACGCCATGTCGAAGTTGATCTGGAGAACATTGTTTAGGATCTTCGCTCGACAGCACGAGATCAGGAGCTTCAGCTCGCTCTCGCTCAACGTACGCATCACCTCGACGTTTCGATTTCTGTAGTCGCTGAGGTGGTGGTACGTCAGTCGATTGAAGTCGCTCATGATAAACACGATCAGCTCGTTTCTTATGGCGTTCACATCCTTGATCGTGTAGAAGTTCTCAACAATCAGCCTCCGCAACTCTCCTTTCTCAAAAAAGTACTTCTGCATGAGCTCGTTATACTGCCTGCGGCATGTGCTGTAGCCGTCTTCGTTTTCATCGCATTCTTCTTCTGTGAAACAGACCATGTCGTAAACAGATCGGCAAAACTCTTCAAGATCTCGCACCTTGTTGAACTGGATGATTCGCTGGCTGAACCTGCTTTTCACTCTCTTCTCTAACTGCTCCCTCACCGTCGTCTTCGTAGTAATCCCAATAACACTGATCGTGGTTCCTCCTGAGGACTTCGTATCTCCGCCTTCTTCTGTTCTGGATGATGATGATTGCGCCATATCGAAGAGGTTATAAAGCAAAGTCTGCTTGGCACTATGGGTATATCTGTCAATTTCATCGATGACAAAGACGATAGGCACAAATAACGACGGTTTGGTTCCGCTCGTACCGTTCTTTTCATCTTTCGAATCAACCCTCTCGTCTGTTTCGTTCAATCTGGTGCGATCGAGAATATCAATAATCACGTTCATGGTGTTAGTTACAGTTTTTTGTTCAAAGGTGGCCCTTTGCAAGTTCTCTCGTTCGGAAGGGTTGTATTTCTCCAAGTACCAGTCCAATTGGCGGGCAATCTCTTTGATCGCAACAGTATCGTCTTTGAAAAATGACCCATTCAACCTCACCGTGAAGAAAGTGTACCGTTTGACGGTTTCAAGATCATGCAACGCATTTTCAACAAGAAGCGTTTTCCCAATCCCTCGAGGGCCAATAATCATAACAGACTTTCCTTCTCGAAGCTTGAATGTATTCTCAAGCATTGAGTATATTTGGGCATATTCTTGGCCATGAGTGCTTAGTTTCTTCCCTCCAGATATGTTTCTCGGATTTAATTTTGCAATCACCTCAGAACGTATTTTCCCAATGAACAATTTTAGAAACTCATTTTCTATAGCATCAGCCATCGTCGTTCTGTGGTGGGTTGTAAGGTGATGATTTCCAGGAACAGTCGTGAAAAGGGAAAACTGAAGATGTGATCAATTTCCCCGGGATAACTCTGATGCCGGTCAAGATCTCGCTCGCCTTAAATTTTCATGCGCAGAAAAATGGGGCTTGACTTTATTTTCCAAATAATACCATTACCAATACGTGATTTCTTGTAAGTCTATATAATTAGTAAAGAAGCGAAAGTAGTATTTTCCCTTATAAATTCCACAGTCGGCTGTCGCTTGTGATTCTCAACGCCCAGTTTGGCCGTTTCTCTTATCTTTCTTCTTTCCATGCTTCACTCTCAATCTCTCGTTCAACTTCTCAAGTAACGAATTGTCGGTACTTTTAGGTGCTTTCTTTTTCTTTTTCGCTGATTGTTTTCGAGCAAATTTTTTGAGAGTCTTGTCAACTTTTGTCGTACCCTTTTCAGGATGATACACACATGCCACACCTTGTCTTTTACAATTAGAACATATTTCTTGCCGATCACATGATTCTATCAAATCAGAATTTTTCTGTCTCGTGCAGCTACTACAGTCAGTTGGAGAAGCAGGGTGGTTTGCCGGCGTAGTTTCGTTAACTTGTTTCTCTGTTTTCTGTCCTGAACTTTTCTTGATATGCTTCACTGCGTCAGAGAATTGTAATTTGGTAGAACCTATAACCTTGTTGATATCAGCTTCTTTGACTTCAGCCTTTTCCGACTCAATTTCTTTGACTTTGGGCTCTTCTAGACCAAATTCTTTTGGTACAGTGTCAATTTGTTCTGCTCCTTCGGACTTTTGATCTTCGGGTACGCTTCCTTGCTCAATCACTTTGGGATCGATCTCTTTGGGCTCAGTCTCTTTGAGCTCAAGCTGTTTATGCTCAAGCTGTTTGGGCTCAATCTCTTTGGGCTCAGGCTGTTCAGGCTCAAGCTGTTCAGGCTCAAGCTGTTCAGGCTCAAGCTGTTCAGGCTCAAGCTGTTCAGGCTCAAGCTGTTCAGGCTCAAGCTGTTCAGGCTCAAGCTGTTCAGGCTCAAGATCTCTGATATCAGCCTTCTCGAAAAAAGCTTGCTCGATATTAGACTTCACTTCAAGCAAAGCCATTTGTGAATCGCCTAAAAATGGATGCTCCATCTTCACAACTGACATCTGACCATGGTCGTCTGGTTCAATCTCAGCGTTGCCTAGACTTTCAGCCGAATCGCTATCCAAAACAATAACGTCCTTTCCCTCGATTCTCTTCTCTTTGAGCCTGCTACTTCTAGTACGAGCTCTTTTTCCTCTGATTCTCATAGATTCTTGAAGCGGTGGTTTCCGGCGTTGTTGTTTTCTTTGCTGCTGCTCGTCATCTGAACTCTCCATCTCTGATTCAATCTTTTTTCGTTTCTTCTCTGTTTTACTCTCACGCTCGCTTCTTTCTTGGAGCTTACTCAACAGTTCATTTTTTGCCAACTCATCACCCGAATCTGAATCTGACTCAAATTCTACTGAATTGTCATTTACAATAAAATCTCTTGAATTTTTATTGTCGTTAGGGCTACTAATGTAACCTGAAGATAAATCGGAAGTGCTTTCATCTCTTTCAGAACCACTATCGGAATCCGAATAAGGATTGTACTCTGACAGTTTCTTCTTCCGTTTTTGTCGAGCTAAACTCATAAGCCGATGACTAATTTGTTTTTTCCTATTCTTTTTAACTATTAAGACTTCATCTTCATCATCCTCATCATCTTCAGCTATGTTTCCAATATCTCTTAATTCTCCTTCCTTTAATATTTTATCGTTACTTTTATATTGCTCGCTAGAATCGCCTATAAGATTCGAGTCATAAGATTCATCTTCAGGAACAAACAAATTCGAGTAATCTGCACTGTTTTTTGTATTCTCCCGAAAATCATTATTAAAGTGAATATCTTCAAGCTGTTGGTTTTGAAACTCTTCTTCATAAAAGTTTAACATTTCGTTTATGACATTTGATTGGGTGGCTTGTGATTCTTCCAGTTTGGGTGTATCCGATTTTTGAATGCTATAAGCATCCGCTTTTTCCTTCGAATTATCAACCACATCGTTGGCGGCGGTATCATAAAAGTCACCTGGCATGTTCTCTATGTTGCTATCAGACTGTTCTTCCAATGCATTCAAGTATTGATTGACTTCTAGAACTTCCAGACTGTCAGATTCCTCAATCTCGTTTTCAGATGCAGACAGCTCTAACTCTATCGTGGAAATATGTTTTGCACTGCCAGACAATCTGCGTCTATCGCTAGTTTCCTCCTCTGTTTGTATGCATGCCCTGGTGACCCTCTCTCGACAGGTGTTCTCGACCTCTTTTTGTCTATGATGTCTATCGTCGTCGTCAAAAAGGCCTCCAGATGATGCTATTTTCATGGTATCATCTAGCCCAATTTCCTCACTTATAAAAGTTTTTGAGCCTGTTATTTTTCCTACTTTATCGGTTGAGATGGGTTGCAAACCAAAACTAGAAATTCTTTTTCCATTGCTGGGGATTGTGGCTATCTTTTCTTCTGTTCGTTCCTCCCTTTTTGCTATGGATTCTTCATCTTCTTCATCTGTGCTTCCTATAACTTTTTTTAATTTCCGTGATTTCGCCTTTTTTCTTTGGGGGTTTTTGTCTATTCTCATTTGTAGCAGTGAGCCGCTCAATTGGGAAAATTGTAACAACGGATTCTTGGAACGGAGAGGCTCGTTGTTCAGCGGAAGTAGCGTCTTAGTTGAAGAAACTGAATCGTGCATGTCATTAGAAGTTGAGCCTGTTTTTCTCTGCTCACTAGTCAACTGACTATGTTGAGACTGCGATTGTGAAGATGATGAGGATAAGGATGTAGTTGAGTCGGGAACCACCAACGACAAAGATGCAAGTTGTGGTTGTGGTTGTTGAGACTTTTCCATGTAATATGTTTGGTTGGGAAGCTGGCTACTGATCGTGTTTACCTCAAAAGAAGAAGTATTCAATGTGTTATTTCTCGTCGATTGGGAGGTTAAATGTGGTAACTTGAAATCTTGGGAAGAGATTTGTGAGTGTTTCGACGCCTCTGAATCGTTTATTTGGTGATAGCGAGTGACAACAGCAGATGCTTCTTCTTCTTCTTCTCCTTCTTCTTCTTCTTCTCCTTCTTCTTCTTCTTCTTCTTCTTTTTCTTCTTCATTGATTTTATCCTGAGTGAACAGGTTGTTCGGGAGAAAAAGGTTCCTGACCTTGCTAATGCTGCTGTATATTCCCGATATGAAGGTCGAGTTGTCTTTCTTTGAATCTGATGATGTCGAGGTCAAAAGAGACGAGGAGTTATCTATTTGCTGTGTCGACTGTGGAACTGAGAGATTGATTTCATCCGGTGAAGTTTGTTCTACCAGTCCTACTTGGTCCGAACCAGTTCGTCGGTTAAGTACATGTTCCACTGGCAGCCGATTCTCTTCATCGACTCCGATTGATCTCACCTTGCCTTCAAAGTACTTATCTAGCTCTGCAATGTCACCGCCCGGAGTGTCCAACCTTTTTTGTCTGTCTTTTGTCGACAAAATGCTCTGATTGTCTCCACTGCTGCTAACGACACGCGTGTCGCCGATCTTGCGAAGAGCTGTCTCTGTCGCTCGATCGACGGGGACCGAGATTCTAGAATTGTGTGCATCACCATGTTCCACAACATGGGACCCTTCACTAACCATGACCTCCCTTTTCCGGTCCACAGGCTTTTCTGGTGTAGTAAAAGTCTCGTCGTTTTCGCTTTCGTCGTAGCTTGAACTCGTTAGATCGATCACATCTGGATCGCTGTCCACCAAAAGAACCATGGGTTGTTTCAACAAAGGAACGGTCCCCCCAGTCATGTGTCTTTCCAGCTGACACTTTCAAGTTTGGCGTACGTCTTGCCGGCTTCTTCAAATCCAACGGCTCCGCAGACACGGAGATGAGCCTGTCGTCTGGGTAGTAGATGATAAAAACATACATATACAGAGCTGAGCAAGAAAGTTTAAGCATGTAGAGCAACGTCGGCGGTGCACAGGTTCAGAGCACTTCACGTGAACGGGGTTGGAAAAGAGACCACGCCTGGCGGGGGTTACTAAGCAAATACGGGAGAGGCAGAAGAAGGGAATACGAAGGTGTCAGGGGGATCAATTAGGCTTCAGATCCATAACTATTCGACGTTGAACAGCAATAAGTATGACAGGCGGCCCCTTAACTCCTTCGATCACAAACTTGCTCTCCCATTCGAGTCTTCTGCATTTGGCCACATGTTCAGACAACATTCCGCACGTGAGCTTGATGAACTACACGTTCATTGAGCCTAACGAGGAAGACTCAAGCAGCAACATTGCTTTGTTGAAGAATTCCCGGAATCTTGTGTTAGTAGCCACTCCAAAAAACACGCAAAAGTATGAAAACCTGCAAAAGAATGGCAAGTGCTCGATACTTGTACACGACTGGGTTGCCAACGGCAACCAGGTGAATGAAAACAGTGTTTTGAAATTGCTCTACAGTATCAACCAGAGCGAGGTAGGTGACATGAGTGTCACGCTTGACGGTCACGTTGTGAAGTTTCTCCTGGATAGCACCTCGGAAGAGTACGAATTTTTCAAAAACCTGCACTTGAAGAAAAACCCTGTCGCCAAGGCGTTCATTGAGGGTGACAACGTCGCCCTTATTTTGATCCAGATCGATGAATCGAAGGTATCAGATTCCAACAACAAGGTTGAGAAGTTTAAGTAGTGGATTATAGCGGGTAAATGGTACATATAATGGGACAGTTATAATCATTAGTAACAATGTTGTAAAAATAGTCAGATAACTTGGGTTGTGCAACTAGTATTTACACAGTTTTCTTGGGAAGTACCTTGTCGGCAATCAGTTCCCCTCCGAACCAAAATCGTTCGTAAACTCTACAAACTTCTCCAAATCCTGTTGGTTGACTGTAGGTTTATTGGTCTTCACTGCCTTGAGGAAGTCTGTTAAACAGAGATCAGGCTCCTTTAACTGGTCTCCCTCCAGCTCCATCCAGTTCATCTCAATTCCACTAGGCTCGCCGGGAGAACATGGCTGGTACTGGGCTAGGCTCTCGCCCGTTTCCTCGTTTATGGTGTCAATCTTTTTGAAATGGGTGGCCGACTGGATCTTCCTGATCGGCTGCATCAAGGCATCTTTCACCACAACGGCAATATCGTGACCTGAGTACCCCTCCGTGATGTTGGCCAAAGTATGGTAGTCCTGTGGCGTGAGCGTACATGGCGTCTCGCCTATATTCAACTTGAACATCTCTAGTCTGGCCTCCGGGTCTGGTAGCGCAATGTAGATTCTTCTCTCGAATCTTCTCCGAATAGCAGAATCAAGTTGCCAGGGTATATTGGTTGCTCCTAGCACGAGCACACCGTCTGCGTCATTGCCGACACCGTTCATCTGAACCAACAATTCGGTCTTGATTCTTCTCGACGCCTCACTCTCACCTTCGCCTCTCGGACCACAGAGTGCGTCAACCTCATCGATAAAGATGATGGAGGGCTTCTGCTCTCTCGCCATTGAAAATAACTGTTTGACTAATCTTTCGGACTCTCCCATCCACTTACTGACGAGATCAGAAGAGGAGACCGAGAAAAAGGTCGAGTTTGCCTCTGTCGCCACGGCCTTGGCCAAGTAGGATTTACCTGTCCCCGGAGGCCCATAGAGCAGGATCCCGGACACGGGCTTCCTCTTGCCCTTGAACAAGTGTGGGAACTTCACCGGTAAAATGACTGCCTCCTTCAAGGCGTCCTTGGCTGCATCCAACCCTGCAATGTCCGACCATTTCACGTCAGGCTTTTCTGAAAGAATCGAGTTCGCCAACTGGCCTCTGAGCTTCTTGTTGTCAGTGTCTTCCTCCTTGTTGTTCGATGACGAGTTCGGATCTAGCTTTTTCGCCTTCACGTTCCCCGAGGTGGAGCTCACTTCTCCGTTCTGATCCTTCTGGTTGTTATTCACCACGTGTTCCTTCAACTCTTCCGCCCTCGAGAGGTACTCGGTGAACTTCGCCTTTATGGTCTCCTTTGCCTTCTGGCTCTTCTCGTACTTCAATGCGAGCATGAGGTAGTCCAAACCGTTGTAATACAACTGGTAGGCCTCCTCATATCTGGAAGCACTGTCTGCCTCGATGGCCTTTTTCACAAGCTCCACTCCCTTGTCCAGGAACTCAGACGTGTTGGACATTGGAAATCGATGGTGACGATGTGCAGTATTTCTCCTATTTCTAATCCGTTGGTTTCCCTGTCCATGTTCTTATCTTATCTCGTTCTGGCCAAAAGGGCATGCGTCCATTTCCTACTATGACCGGTGCTATCAACCGGCAAGACAGCCCGAGTGTTGTGCCCCGCTGGTGCACGGGCTGTGTGCCACAGCGATAGGCCATGGGGCTTCTCCGTCTCATCTATCTCTGATCAGAGCACAAGCCGATTTCCGGTGGTGCAATCTCGGAGTAATGGGTGGCAGTACAAACAATACCGTCGACAGCAGACGGTAGATGCCGCTGCTGCTGAAAAGCCCTATACAATTGAGCGGAAGATGGTTGGCGTGCACGACTATAAGGTGAAAGATTTACAGCTTATTTTGGGCCAGGATCTTCACAGCAGAGAGAACAGGCAGGTGGCTCTGTTCTTGCAGGAGCTGGAGCTCTTCCTGGCACATGTTCGGGAACACATCAAGGGAAAAAAGCTCAACCACTTGCAGTTTAGCCACACGGGGAATGTGAGGGTGTGGTTCAACCAGATCATGGGATATGTCCGGGAAAACAGCGGGGTCTCTCTCGGAGAGCTCCTAGCGCAGCTGATGAGCTCAGTGCCGCCAGAGCAGGTGAACGCCGGCGGCCGCACGTACTCGAGTCTGCAGGTAGGAAAGACGGCGGGGATGGGCAAGGAGGCGCTCTTTGTGACGCTGCTGCGGGCCCGAGAGGCGTTGTGCGTGCTCCTGGACCATTGCGAAGTCGACAAGGCGCTGACAGCCGTGTCCAGGACGGAGGTCGGCAGCTTGATCGAAACAGAGCTCAAGTTTGAGCTTGGCGTCGATTCCCACGCCCACGTCTCGCTCAGACGTCTTCCGCTACTCGTAGACCACAAGCTCTACATGATACGCCGATACCTTGCGCACAACCAGGCGACCGTTGCCGGCAGCGGCGCAAACACCAGCAAGAGGCGGCGAACAGTCGGCCACGACTACATCACTGCGGCACTCACGCAACGCGTGATGGACGCAATGAGCCGCAACCGTCATTACCAGGGCCCAATCAGCTCCTTCACGCCGAACCGCTTCTGGGACGGTCGCAGCACAAGTCGCAGCAGCGCCAACAACGAAGAAGACGACGAGGAAGTGCTCGACTACCAAGACCGCAGCAGTGACGACAACGACAACGACAGCGCCAACGACAACGAATCCGACGGGTCCGAAGAGATGGACGTGGAGTCTGGCAACAGCTCTGGCGAGTTTGACCCGGATCTCTTTGTCGACAACCCCGAAGCGCTCACCAGCGACCGTTCTTGGTAATTGCCCCGTTGCCCCGTTGACCTTTGTCGACGCGTCGGCGTCGCGTCGGCGCAGGCGGCGTCTTTTTGTCCGTCTCGTCATCGCTCCGCTTTCGTCTGCGTCTGCGTCTGGGCTTCGTGAGCTTTGCTTCCGCTCGTGTCGTTGTTGCCTGTCTCTGGGGCCTGCGTCGTCTCCAGCACGTCTGTCTATTCTCTTCCAGCTCGAACGGTGGCAGAACCTCCGGAGTGGGGGCAGCTCTCTTGGACGCCCGTGTGTGGCCCTACGTCACCTTGGGTATACTTGTCTGTAACTTGCATCCTCCAGAGCGTCCTCCTACCGACACCCTAACTCAACCACCGCTTCACTTCCAGCTAGGTGCTTCAACACAGAGACAGCTGCCGCAGAACCAGAGAAAAAGAGCAAGCTCACGTGCCCGAACTCACAAGCCAGTCGTCGACTCTTGCGCAGCCTATTTATTGCACCTCTCCTAACTGTATACCAAGCGTACGGCACAGAAGCCAGCAAGACGGACAGAAACACCACACAGAACAGCCGGTAGACGGAAAGACAGATCGCAAGCAGCCGCAGCACCAGCAAGAATAACAACAGCAGCAACAACACCAACATCATGCCAAGCCGTGCACATTTAGATGAGCTCTTGGAAGCAATCAAGGGCGAATTCGACAACCTTACCCGGGAAACCTCCCGCTACCAGGACGACCACCACGAGTACGAAATCAAGTTGAACCAGCAGCACCAGGAGTTGACCAACATTAGCAACACGGTCTACGAGTTGGAGCAGGCGCATCGCTCGATGAAGGAAGCGTACGAGAGAGAAATCATGAAGTTGAAGCAGGAGCTCGAAGTCAGAGACCGCTTGTTGGAGCAGCAATCGCTGCAGCAGCAGGCCGTGGCTGCTCAGGCCCAGGCCCATGCCCATGCCCAGGCACACGCACAGGCACAGGCACAGGCCCAGGCGCACGCACAGGCCCAGGCGCAAGCTGTTCAGACCCTGAACCCAGCTCCCTACAGCCAAACGCCCCAGCAGTTGCCTCCTCCAAACCTCTCCTCTACTTCTCCTCCAGCATATAGCAACCAGCTGAACAAACCTGACATCTTCAACAACAGCGGCAGCAGCGTCGACAAGAAGACTAACAACACGTTGGCTCCAATCGCTCCTCTGGCCTCCTCGCTGCCAAACCCCGCCAGCGTCATCTCTGCAGGCTCAAACAACTCCACTCCTTCTGTTGCTTCTGCATCCAACCAAGGCGGCTCGGCCTCAGCTGCCACCAATCCTATCCTCCACGCTCCTTCCATATCGAGCAACACTTCCATACCTCCAATCACAGCCAAAGATTCGTCTGTTTCTCCTTCGGGCCAAGCCAACAACGCTTCTTTGGCTGCAGATGCTAACACTCCTTCGACAACCAATGCCACCATCAACACTAAGGTCTCTCCTTCGAAAAAGTCAGAGAACGAAGCAACGTCTCCTTCGTCAAGCAAAACAGCCACTTATTCTGGCTCCAAATCTTTGACAAAGCCCCAACCAGCTGAAGAATCGTTGATAAAAAGAGCGCAACACAACAAGCCAATACCTGCCTTCTTAAAAGATTTTGATGCCTTTGGCTCTCTACCATACAAAAAGCAGCATAATGATTATTATTTGGTCTACAACCCTAAGATCCCCAAGAAAGTCGATATCTCCTTAGTTCATTCGTTTGACCACACCTCTGTTGTGTGTTGTGTCCGTTTCTCCAAGGATGGGAAGTTCTTGGCAACAGGTTGTAACAAGTTAACCCAAGTCTTCAGTGTCGAAACAGGTGATCTAGTTGCAAGATTGAACGACGAATCATCCGTTTCAACCAATGGAGGTTATGATACCGATACAGGCGATTTGTACATCAGATCTGTCTGTTTCTCCCCAGACGGTAAATTCTTAGCCACCGGTGCTGAAGATAAAATCATTAGAATATGGGACTTGGCTACTAGAACAATCGTCAAATATTTGAAGGGCCACGAGCAAGATATCTACTCTCTAGATTTCTTCCCTGACGGTAAGAGGTTGGTTTCCGGATCTGGCGACCGTACTGTTAGAATCTGGGATGTTTACAACGGTCAATGTTCCCTGACTTTGAGTATAGAAGATGGTGTAACCACAGTTGCTGTCTCTCCTGATGGTTCTTTGATTGCGGCAGGTTCTCTTGATAGAACCGTTAGGGTCTGGGACGCAAATAAGGGCTACCTGGTCGAAAGATTAGATTCCTCAAATGAATACGGCAATGGTCATATGGATTCTGTTTACTCGGTAACCTTCACCAACCAAGGTAAGGAAATTGCTTCAGGTTCTTTAGACAGAACAATCAAGCTATGGTCTTTGAAAGACCTAGACAAGCAACCAAGCAGTGTCTCAAAATCCAACTGTGAAGTTACTTATGTTGGTCACAAAGATTTTGTGTTATCTGTCTGTTGTACCCCTGATGATGAATTCATTTTGTCCGGTTCTAAGGACAGAGGTGTCATCATGTGGGATAAAGAAACAGGTGAACCTTACATCATGCTACAAGGTCACAGAAACTCAGTCATTAGTGTCTCTGTCTCGCCTGTTCTCAATCCAAATGGTGGCTACTTTGCAACCGGTTCAGGTGATTGTAAAGCTAGAATCTGGAAGTGGGAAAGAATTACAGAAGCTTGAACAACTCATTATCATTGTCTGTGTTGAACTTGTATATTCCCTTCCCCCATTCTGGATACATTTTTCTTCTGTCTTTGTCTTTTCAGCACCCCCTTTTTAGCCATCCCTCTTTTTTCCCTCTCTAATAGTGGTTATCATGTTTTCTTTCCTTTAGTTTCTTTTTGTTTCTATTATTACTATTACTATTACCATTCCTCTTCCTATTTCTATTCTTGTCTCCTATTCCCACTTTTTCTGCCTCAGTACATTACGTTTTACTTTTTGTATTTATTTGTTCTATAATGTAGTTTTCCTAGTGTTTTATAAGTATATAATATATTTACTTATTCTCAAAAAAAAGTACAAAATTTCTCATTTTGGGTCTTCAAACTCTTCGTACCGCTCGTTCAGTATTATTCCTGATGCGCGTTAGCCATTTTTGATTTTTAAAGAATGCTCAACACTTTTTTCAACTTCTACCTAACGGCTCTGTTTATTCAACGTCAAATTCAACATTAACTTTTAGTGATACCAAACAGGAAAACTCCATTCAAATCTATAAATAGACTAGCCATGTCTGAAATCTATTATGCGACCTCAACTGGTCCGGTCAACATTGCGGTAAGTCCAATCGTCGTTTTTTCCCTATTATTTTCCATCAACTCAAAAATACTAACTATCCAACTGTTCTAGACTTTGAAATATTGGGGTAAGAGAGATAAGGATCTCAACCTCCCAACCAATTCATCCATCAGTGTGACACTTGATCAGGCAAATTTGAGAACTTTAACAACCGCATCTTGCTCATCCAAATTCGACAATGATCAACTTTGGATTAACGGCGCAACGTACCCATTGGATGGAGCACGTTCTAAACAGGTTTTGGCCGATCTACGATCCTTAAGGAAGGAAGTCGAAAATGAGAACTCATCCTTACCTAAAATTGCTACATTTCCATTGCACATCGTTTCAGAAAACAATTTTCCAACCGCTGCTGGTTTGGCTTCGTCTGCAGCTGGATTTGCTGCTCTCATTTCTGCAGTTGCAAGATTATACAAATTACCCACCGATGCATCTGAATTGAGTAAAATTGCTAGAAAGGGTTCAGGTTCTGCTTGTCGCTCTTTATTCGGTGGTTACGTTGCCTGGGAAATGGGAGACTTGGCAAATGGTGAGGATTCAAAGGCTGTACAGGTAGCTGACAAAAAACACTGGCCTGACATGAAAGCTGCCATTTTAGTTGTCAGCGACATGAAAAAGGATGTCCCAAGTACAAGCGGGATGCAATTGACTGTCCATACCTCAGACTTGTTTCAACACAGAATCAAAGAGGTTGTTCCAAAGAGATTCATTGAGATGAAAAAAGCAATTATCGAAAAGGATTTCCCAACATTTGCAGAGTTAACAATGAAAGACTCCAATTCTTTCCACTCGGTTTGTTTAGATTCTTATCCTCCTATTTTCTATTTGAATGATACCTCTAAGAGAATCATCAAGTTGATCAATTTGTTGAACGAGTCAGCCGGCAAAATTATAGCTGCTTACACATTTGACGCTGGACCAAATGCTGTCATCTATTACGAAGAAAAGAACGAGAAGTATGTTTTGGGTCTACTGCACCAATTCTTCAGCCACTTGGGTGGTTGGGAATCAAGTAGCTTCGATCCCAAAAATGCTGTCATTCCAGAATCATTCCCGTTATCTTCGTTGGATAAGGATATCTACTCACAAGGTGTCTCTAGAGTCATTCTGACACAAGTCGGTGAGGGCCCATCGGAAACAGATGATGTTTTGATCAACTTGCAAACAGGATTGCCAAAATGATTTAATTAGATGTATATGTTGTGTATGTAGCCAACCACTAATTTTCTTTGCTTTACTTTATTTATTCTGGTCTTCTTTGCTCATAGTGTTATCAGACACGTAACAAGTCTTGAATTATCTGTTCTCTACAAAGAAAAGTTTCATAATTACAACAAATCGTCTGTCGTGTATAAATAGTACCAATGACTCAATCTATGTTTAAATCGGCGATTATCGGCAGAGCTGTTAGAATATCTTCTTAGGTTCATTATTGAAAATGTAACTTAATTGTCACAATAAGAATAATTTAACCGAAGCTTACTTTCCGTTCACAGCATGAACTGATAATTTTGAGAAATCAAATTCTCAACGGCATTTTTCAAAACAAGGACAACATCAAAAATTTGTAAATCTGAAAGAATATCGACGCCAAACAAAATCAGTTCAATTAAACGTAGAGAATAGTCAATTAGATTAGCATAATGCAGATTGTAATTGATTAGCAGCATTGACAGTATACCAAGTTTAATTCAGAGGTCAAGCCTTTCCTGCGAATAACCTTTCCGAATTAGGAATTCGGATTTATCTGACCTTAATCATCTTCTCGCCCTTCCGAGGATTGGCCAAGGCCGAATATAAATTTCCGGGATATGTCTGCCCAGTCCAAGAATGTCATTTTTTCTTAATTTATACACTTTTCTTTTCTAGTTGAAGACTTAAAGACAAGCTCAGCAAAAAGAAGCAAGAAAATGTCACTTGGTACAATTGGGAAGAACATCAAACTTAACAATGGAGCATTAATTCCTTTCATGGGATTAGGGACGTGGGAGATCAGTAATGCCGATGTAATTGTCAAAGAGGCATTGAACGTTGGATACCGTTGTATCGATACCGCAGTATTATATGGCAATGAGGAGCTTTGTGGAGATGGTATAGTTGAGTGGTTGAAAGAAGATCCAAAGCATAAGAGAGAAGATGTTTACTATATTACAAAGCTCTGGAATAATCAGAATGGGTACTCCACGGCCAAAAAGGCAATCGCTGATTGTTTGCAAAAGGTGAAAGGGCTAGGCTATATTGACCTGTTATTGATCCATTCCCCGACCGAAGGTCGTCAAATGAGACTAGATACCTGGAAAGCTATGCAGGAAGCAGTTGACCAAGGCATTGTCAAATCGATCGGTGTTTCTAACTACGGTAAAAAACATATCCAAGAATTATTATCTTGGGACGGCCTAAAAATTAAGCCCGTTGTCAATGAGATTGAGGTGTCCCCATGGTGTATGAGACAAGAATTATGTGATTTCACCAATAGCCAAGATATTAAGGTCATTGCATATGCACCTTTATCACATGCTTACAGACTCAAAGATGCCGATGCTGTTTCTGTTGCAAAGGACAAAGGTGTTACCGTTGCCCAAGTTCTTATCAGATGGTCCTTACAAAAGGGCTATATTCCAATTCCTAAAACAAAAACAGTTTCAAGACTACCTCAGAATTTGGACGTTTTGAGTTTTGAGCTATCGGAAACAGAAATGGCCAAGCTTGACCATCCTAACGTACATGACCCATCTGATTGGGAAGTTACGGAATGTCCATAAATGGGAAAGACATCTGAACTAAAAATCCTGAAATAACCTCATTCTTTTTATATTATGTTGTAGAATGCTTACGTAAGTTATACTTTTCAAAACCAGTACTATTTTTGCCAAGTGTCGAAAAAACTGACGTCTTCTAGTAATCCACGATAACAAATCCGGATGCCAACAGTTACAACGAGAGAACGGCACAAGTCCCCGGAAGAGGAGAATTGAACAAAATGTCTGATAGCGAAACCTTGCTTGAGGGTAGCCTTTTTGAGGAACCGGAAGATTTCAGACCACCAAAGCCGGAATCACATTTTACTAAATATGAAAGAAAGTACTGCACCCCTGAAGCTGAAAAAGGCATCAAAGAAATTAACCTAAGGCTAGTGGGTAAATCTCCATTGTGGGGTCATCTTTTGTGGAATGCAGGCGTATATACTGCTGACTACGTTGAGAAACATGCAACCGAATATATCAAGGGTAAGAAAATAGTAGAATTTGGAGCTGCTTCTGCACTACCATCATTATTGTGTAGCTTGAACGGCGCCGAAAAGGTTGTTTGTACCGATTATCCGGATCCAGACTTGCTAGAGAACATCAAGTACAACGTTGACCACCTCGAATATCCCGAAGCGCAAAAGGTAATTGATGTGGAAGGATATATTTGGGGTAACGACACAAGCGATGTGTCTGCAATACTCGGGGGAACCGGGAAGGCTGATTTTCTCATCATGAGTGATCTTGTATTCAATCACTCCGAACATCATAAACTTCTCAAGGCATGCAAAGAATTAATCAAGCCCTTACAAGACGGTAAAGCACGAACTGGAGGTAAGTGCTTGGTTGTCTGGTCTCCACACAGACCCAAGCCTAAGATGGTTGAAAACGATTTCAAGTTTTTCAGTGATGCCAAGGAGGTTTTCGACTTCGATGTAGAGATGGTGGAGATGGTACACTGGGACCATCCTATGTTTCCCGAGGATGGACCGGAAACCGAAGAATTACGAAAAAGAGTATACTGTTATCTCTTGCATCCTACGTGGTGAAATCAGTGCATCATTTGGCTTTTGCTGTACTACTCTGCACTGCATTCAACGTTTTTATACGTGTGTGTATGTTTAATATCAAGACTACACTTTCAATCTTGTCAATTTGGTGATGATCCCCTGCAGCGACGCGTCGACAGCTTTCACTGGCACAGATTGTCACACCCGTGCACAAACAATGGCCGGAGGAAGGAAAATCATGCAAGCAATCACATTTCCCAAAAAGTGCGGGTCAAGTGGCTGGGTTCTAGAGAAAGCGTTGCTGCGGGAGGTTTGTTTGCTTACAGACAGGGGATGCTGGACTTTTGCTGTTTACATGTGGGCACTTTTACGAAAGGTTGATCCCTTGTGGAGGGTTAAGCCTTTTCATCGTTTGTACTTTCTCTTCCTGCCTACTTCTCGTATTCTCTTTCTCATTGCTAGTCTGGCGCCATTTTTTTGGTACAGTAGCTACTCCTCACAACACTCAAACTGTAGAGGTCAAACACACATTTGGGCAGAGATACATGGGAACAGAGTCGCCTGTACCACGTATTGAGTTCAGTAAACACATAGAGAGGTATATTGCCCTTTGCATTTTTGACTGGTTTCAGAGCTTCAAAGAGTTATCTTCTTTATTCTATTACCATTTCCTCAATTAGATTAGCACATCCCATATCATACAAATAATGTCCAACCGACATCCATCCACGCCACCTCCAATGGAGAGTGAATCAAATCCATTCTTTACTACGCCGCAAGTTAAGTCAACTTCGAAGAATACATCCACTTTCGAACCGACTCCAAAGTCAAGCCATACTCGCAAGAACAGTCTTACGAATTATGGCAGCTATAAGAATAAAAGCAAAAGCAGTAATCCCATATTATTCACACCCCAAACCCCATACCTTAACAACAATGATGATGATTACCCTTCGAGTTTACTACCATTATCACCTCAAACAACAACCAAAAAGAATCATCCTGTGATTGATATTTTCAGCAAGCAGCATCATCAATCCAATTTTTTGAATAATCAACGGAATCTCACTATCAACCCGTTGAGGACACCAGAGGCGACTCCAAGACATCTCAGCAGAAAGAGAGATGTAACAGCATTTATGGACAAAGACACATCTAAACTAGGACATCCTCTTTTCCAAACAGCACCTTTAACATTAGGAAGTGGCAGAAGACTGAGTGAAAGTATGAGGAGAAATGATCGTGCAGCGATCGAGCCTGAACAAGTTCAATCTAACAAGAAAGGTCTTTTAGAGTTCGGATCGTCAATAAAAGTTCAGATTGAGCAAGATGAAGAGGAGGAGGACGACGAAAAAGTCAGAGAGGAAGAAATGGAAGATGACTTACAAGAGAAACGATCGGTGCAAATAAGAGACAAACTTCTGAATACTGAATATGAAGACGATAGAGAAAAGATGTTGATGAATTATACTTCGAGTGAAAGCGAAAGTGATGAGGACAACAAGGAAAAAACTGATTTACTAAGGAGAAGATTGAATATTGCTGGAGCAGGGATGAGTGAGGAGAGTTTGAGCAATGCCAAAGGACCCATAACACCTCCAATGCAAATTATGGACGAGAGCTTCATTCTAGAGAAGTTCGGGAACGAGAAGTGTAAATTTGAGGATATAGAGGATCCTGAAGACGTTCAAAAAGATCTCAAGAACCGAGTAAAATATTCTAGCCCTTTTTTAGTGAGTGCCGGTAAGATTGAGAAAGCTCAAAAGAAAAAGAGTATCTTCAATCCGAGGTTTGAGAATGAGATCGAGATGGTGTATCACGCAACGGGGGAGAAGTTTTACGTGGGACTGTCCGAGGAAGGGAAAAAGATCAAGCCGAAAAAATTAAACTTTGAGGAGTTTAGAGGGCTGGGCATTGGGAGTTCGGAAGATTTGCTCCGGACGCCGCCAATGAGCAGTAGCCACAAGATGTCGATCAAGGGTCTTCTGAACCACGATGAGGATGAATGTATCCCGAGCGAGGACGAAGATAATAGGGCTGCGGAGGAGGAAGGCGTTAGACACGAGAAGATCGAAAACCCATTCAGGACAAAATTTGCGACTGAGAAGGACAATCATCGGACGAGATATACAGTTGACCAGCGGTCTGACGGCACAGGCAATAAAGAAATGCACAACATTGAATATGTGAATCAAACTACGGGAAGACACATCGTGGAGGAGATGGACGATGAGCAGCTTCGTATTAAGCCGAAAAGATTAGACTTCAGCGGCTGCTGAATGCGCGGGAAAAAAGAAAAAGGACAAAACAAGGCAAGGACAAAATGTGTAACTCCATTTGGGTCCATAAATCGCGTTTCAGCAGCCAAATGTGTTTCAAAGTCAGTGGCTGGCTGGTTGGCTGGCGTGGCGAAACGGCTGGATCAGCGGCAGCGGTTACGTAGGTGATGTATCATAGATGAAGAGGTGTGTGTGCGTGTGTACTAAGTATATGAAAAGTTGTATAGTAATTAAAGGTAATAGACTGATCACTATGACGAAGAGCATGGCGGAGTAAGGCTGAACGATGCCACAAAAGTAAATCTGAGTAAAGCAAGCAGAGCAAGCACAATACAGCAGATCAGAACAAAACAGATTTTGGTACGTATGCGGAAGTGTGAATGGCTGCAGCGACAGATACGAGAGATCAGAGCCAGATCAGAGCCAAATGAAGCACATTGAGTGTGCTGCAGAGGAAGGTAATCAGAGCGGCTACCGGATCCGGAGTGAGGTGGTCTGGCTGGGAGGTTTGTGATTTTCGGGGCAGCATGCACGTGAATTCTCACGTCACCACTGCACGGTGGGGGGACAGCGCCGAGCGAGAAAGAGAGAAAGCGCCAGCGAGTGCGAGAGCTACCTTCTCGCCGGAGAAAGGGATAAAGGAGGAGGGTGGCATATTCCCCAAGAGGGCAAGGAGCGGCAACGTGGAACGAGGTGCCTCGGGCCGGGTGTAGGGTATGGAGGCAGACAGGGAGACAGTCAGGGGACCAGACCTTGGCTGGGGGAGTGAAAAAAGCGCCGGTGTTTCATGGGCGTGGAGCGCAGCCGCCAGCGCAACATGTGTTTCTGCCTCTGGGGCATCCCTGTGCCCCGTGTTGTCTGCGTCCAGTGTCCTTTGCTTGCCAGCGCCCGAGGACGTCCGCACAGTAAGTACAGTGGGTAGAGGGACTGTTCCGCTAGCTCCATCCACTAGCTCCACTTGCCCCTGGAACAGACCCCGCCGTCGAACAGTGGCATGCACCTCTAGCACCGTGGATTGGGGCGCAGAACGTTGTTAGACCCGTTCTGCTGCAGCCTGCCGCTGCAGCCTGCCAGCGGGCGTGCGAACTGCCCAGCCAAAGAGAGGCCAGACAGGCCAGGCGTTACGGAAGATCGTCGTTGCCGGCGCAGCACCGGCCGGATATATGTGTCCGGCGGCGGTGCGTTGCATTGCATGCACGGCTGCCGATCTTTTGTCGGGGAGCCAGGCCAGAATAGGCAGCCTTGGACAGCCGTAGGCAGTCCCACCTACCACAGCAAGACTGGCGGCTGCTGCGGGCGGCCGCAGTGGTCAATCTGCCTGGAGTCGGCCATTATGGCGGCAGGCTCTATTGAGTAATGTGCCCGGGCTTATCACAGCACGCCAGCACTCTGTCCACGGGCCATATACTTATACTGCACTCCGCATTGTTAACATTAGCCGTCGTGCAGCTTTTGCCTGGGCAGGCCGGCATGGGTACCCCCTCGGGCAGGTCTGGCGGGGAGGGAGGCGGCAACATTCAGCAAGGTCCTGACTCGTGGCACGCCCAGCGTGGCCTGCACCCAGCCCTATTGCTAAGTACAGGAGAAAATGTGCTTGCTTTATTGCTGTTTGGCGCCGGTACCGAGCTGTCTGGCACCGAGTTGCAAGGATCGATTGGATCTCGGTCGATGTGGGTGCCTCTGGGCGTGCGGTGCTCCTCTATCGGGGAAAGCCCCCTTGTGCTGAACTCCCGCTAGCAGCTCTCGTTCAGCCATTATCGTTAATTTCATCGTTCACGTAAATCTCTCCATCTGGTCGTTTTCCATCTTCTGCGTCTGCGCTTCCAGCGTGCTTCGTCCCGAGCACCTTTCTCTTCACCTGTACGTCCGAACCATGATACGATATATACCTTTTGTTTCCCACCCTCCTGTGTCAACCGCAGTTTCCGTGTCTTCTTCCTTCCTTTCTCCCTCCCTCCTTTGCAGTACCCCTCCATCCAACACACTCTCGATAGAACATTACATAATTAACTTTCCTTCTTTTCATCCCTTCCTTCTCTGTCTCCTTCTTTCCCATCCCTTCTAGCATCTTATATTCTTACCCCCGACTCTACATCGACCTACATACCCACCCTCTTACCAACGTTTGCTCGACACACACACTACGACTTTGATGTTCTAGTTTTTAGTCCGAGAAGCATTATACCTTCCGCAGATCAGTCCATTGCCCAATTCTCCTTGGTTACCTATTTATTACCCAGCAACAACCTTGATCAAACGTCCTACTTATTCATTGGCGTTTCCACTTGCTGAACAATCTCTTTGCTATTTCCTTCCCTCCTCTTTTACCTTGCATACATTCATTCCACAACTTGCTGGACATTCTCTTTCTACCTGTCACTCTTGCGTTGGTTTTACCCCTCACTTATGACTCAATTCGAAAAAAATCCCTCCGCCTCAAATACTGCCTACAAAGCATGTGATCCAAACTTAAACGTCCCAATCTTCGCTGATCAGGTCCACCACAACTCGGGGTTCTCTTTAGTTGATGATGAAAATGCAACAAATTTTAGTATCAACTTGTCTGACGACAACGACGAAAACAGAATTGTCCAGTCCACTCTCACCATGGAGATAGACCCAATCGAGCAGTTACTCATGTCAACCTCGGCTTCTTTCAATGAATTCGAAAATGACTTCAATAATCCGTTTGGCCCTTCCACCTTCTCGGATTCTAATCAGCTTTACTATCCACAAGCAGGCGTTGTGAACTCATCCCCTACATACAACCATCCTATTACGATGGACAACTACTTCGTTGACAACGAAGCCATCTATCAGATGTATGGGGATACAGACTGTAATTCGTTGCACGACTACTCTAGCATATCGAACATCATTTATACCAAAAAAATCAAGGAGAAATTGCGCAGAAAAAGACACGCATCTTCTGCTGACTTGACTGTCACCACAACTTCTGACCCCGCAAAGCCACCAAAGGTCTTTAAGAGCCCTTCCACCTTGAGCTTGGCCAACTCAAGACGGGTGAACTTGAGGTCAAAGTCTCTCGGTGCTATTAGCTCACAGAAGAACATCAATACCACTAGTGTTAAAGCTGGTTCCGCGGACCCAATTGAAACTTTTCCCTTACCAACTGGTAAGATCTCTGGAAACTCCAGTCCAACCAACAAAGCCACTAATCCATTTTATCATCCTCCAGAAATCTTGAAACGTTTGGCCAACCCATAACCACACAAGTTTACACCTTTTAATTTTTTTTGCTTTTTCATTCCCCTTATCAGGTAGCAGCATATGCTACTTATTTCAGTTCTTTTACATTTGGTTTTCTGATGCATGCTTGCGTTTGTGTTCACTAAACTGCTTATGCTTGAGGTGTATTTCCCCATCTATCTACCTCGCTAGCTTGTTGCATAAAGCTTGCCAGGTTCCATTCGTCTCCTTTTTAATTGCATCAATCGCGTCATTGTCTATTATTGATTAATACTCAATGCTTTACTTTACAATCTACAACAACTTACACTATTTGAAGTTGCGGTTTACAGTTTACAGTTTACAATTTTCAACCCACAATTTACAGTTTACAACTTACATTTTACCTTTTTTTGCTTATCTTTTCATGCTTATTTTAGATTATCATCTCTCTATTATCTTGGTCATTACTGCCGTTTTTTCTGTTTAGTTTCATTCTATCACTACCAGCTTTTATAAACTAATACATTTACCGACGACAACCCTCTCTTTTCGCTCGTGCAAGACTTGGCATTAAGGACAAATGAATTCTACGCGTATTTCTTAATGAGGAAACTGCAACCCGCACTCAAGGAGCGCCTATCGGAACCTTCTACTCTTTACAATCCAGGCTTATCGATAACAGTTAGGAGAAGGTAAGTAAAATTGAAAGTTCGATGTAAGAGTTTGCTTTTGTCTCAGTCGTCTTATATGCTTTGATTTATTTCAACAAAACTCAAGATTGCACCATGTCCGATGGTAAAGACACGAAAATCTTCAAATCCCCGAGATCGCTGATAAAATCTCCCAGATTCCACGATCCGATAACGAACTTGATTTTTCCAGGATCTCCAAGTATAAAAACAAGTCATGACGTTGTATCACAGGAGCAGGTTTTAGACGAGGTGGTAGACATAATTGTTGCAGAAGAGAAAAATGTCTGGATCACAGGTTTGATTTTACTATCCTTTTCGGTCTTATGTTGGGTTAGCTCAGTCCAGCTACTTAATAATGTTATGAAAAAAACAGACTTCGATCATCCTTTATTGGCTGCATATTTGAACGGAGGATTGTTTATTCTGTTTGGAATTAGGCCGTTAATTAGAGAGTGGTGGAGTACTCTTACAAGGCTGGGAAATCTAAGCATTTACAACATCGGAGCCGAACCTGAGAATGCAGCTGAAACGGAAAGCTGTCTCCCTAATGGGAACTCACCACCTTATATCATTGAGAGTGATGCCAATAGCAACTTTTCTCAACTAGAAACTCCCAAAGTGCAGTTGTCTCATCATGAGATTATTAAAGTCAGTGCATGTTCTGCACTACTCTATTTCACATGCTGTTTCTTAGGCTCATCTGCGTTAAAATACACATCTGCGTCAAACCAAACTGTGCTTGCCACATCATCCTCAGTGTTTTCTCTCATTATTGGGGTTGCCCTCAAATTCGAAAAATTCACGGTGGGGAAAGTCATCTCTGTTTTCTGTTCAATGGGTGGCATAGCACTGATAACATTTTCCACTAATGCATCAAATTACAATATACTTTCTGCCCTCGTAAGTCCTGATAAATTTGGGGATCTCTTGGCAATTTGCGGCGCATGTGCATTTTCTGGCTTTCTTGCCATTTTAAGACTTAAATTGGGTGAACAGACTGATTCTGAGCGTGATTCTTTAGTGTATGGTTACCTCGGGTTACTTACGCTAGTTCTAGGATTCCCAGTCTTACTAGTCTTTGACTTTTTCAACTGGGAAAAATTGAGCTTACCGGAAAACCATATCATTTTATTGATGCTTTTCTTGTCCTCCTTCTTGAATTGTCTTTCTGATTATTGCGGATCGTGTGCTTCGCTCATCACGTCTCCCTTATCTGTTTCACTATCACTTTCCGCGGCAATTCCTATTACTATGCTTATAGATTCTTACTTCTACGGCGGCTCGAACTTCTCCATCCAGTACCTCACTGGTGTTGTCCTCATCATTGCATCATTTGTCTTTACAAACGTTTCCAACAAGAATGAAATTGTTGAAAATGCAATTGAGAATGCTATCGAAGAGGCAATCAATTACGATGAACAACTCTCATTCATACTCTCACCACGTTTACTAGCAACAGACTCCAACCATACTGCTACAATTTCCGACAGCAACCATTATAGTAATAGCGCCGCAAGTGATATACCAGGGTTATCCATCGATCACAGTATTTTAGATAGCATGGAGGAACTACCACATCAAAGGCTGGTTGTTACCGGAGGTCAAAACCACAAGTACTTTTTCAGAGAAATTACAGACTAACTACCTGCAAGTTGCACTGTTGAGAACTTAACATAATTTTTATAACTACACTTCATACAAATACAACGTTAAATAATCGAAGCTTTCGAACATTACCAAAGTTTCGTCAGTCCATCCCAGTTACCATGCTTTCTGCGATTCCAATAACCCTTCTCTCCATGAATAAAATACCAATCGAGATCCGTAGCTCCCTTTCTGAAAAAAGCGGGAACATGAACCACTTCATTACCTTCGGAATCTTTTCGTCTCAATCTTTGATTTTCTTCTAGTCTCAGCTTCAACTCATCCGCATCATCGACAATACCATTCTCATACATTCGTTGATCAGGACGTCTTCTTGAATCAGTAGGTGCACACCCCTTATGAATTTGATCGAGATCGTTTAAACAACAGGAGAATTTTGTAAAACCATACTTTTTTTCATGTTGTGGCAATGGATCTGAAATTTGCCAGATAGTCTTACCATTACTCATCTTTATACTATTCGTCCAGGATCCGCTTGCAGACAAAGATAGCGGCTTGTCTCCATTACCATCTTTGAACACCTTCATATCAACCTTTTCTGATCTACTGCTGGTGAATCTCCCATTATCGGGTATGAAGCTGACCACACATTTGTAGCCTGTATTTGACTCGATGGTGATAGAATCTAACGGTTCTGTGTATTTTTCGCCTGTCAACGAAACAATGTTTCTCAATATAGTAGTGGGCTGATTCCACTTGTAAGACTCCTTGCTATCTCTGAAATGTAACTTTAGCGTACCATCAACAGAAATCTCAGCAGTTTTGCCGTAAAATTTTTGCTGTGGACATATTGAATGCTCAATATACCAGTCACTGGAGTCAACATGAGTTGCCATGATAAACGGTTTGTGAACCACCTTCTCTGTTACAACCCTTATATCAAGGTCAGGTCGAACAAGCTCGAATGTTTCACCGAGCAAGGGGTTAAATGGTTTCCTGATAGATCTAATTTTATCCTTATACGAGGATAAAAAGCTGATGGCGAAAGCTGATATTTTCAAAATTCTTTCACCTGTTTCAAGAGGTGAATGTATTGCATTATTGATCAGTTCACAATATTCCAAACTTTCTGTGTACTTCTGCAAAAACGACAAAGGCTCATTGGTGGAGATAGGCATAGTCATACTTGTGAGGTCTTTGCCAATACCCTTTCTCAATATCGAGATAAGAGATGGAGGCTCACATGCTGCTGGTTTTATATCTGTCCTGGAATTGTATATACCCTTGTATGGTAGGGGATAACGGTCTACGAACGGGGGTTCAGTTATATCAGGTAACACCCTTGACTCGTTGGTTGCTAGTCGAGTAGACTGTTGGCCATCATCATTATTTTCTTCATCATCTTCATCATCTTCCGTTGAGGTTGACGATGCAGCAATGCTAATGTCATCTAGTTTCTGTTCAAAAATGTTAGCGTTTAGTATATCACTTTGTATTCCTTTATCAGACACTAGATCAGCGTTATCAAACAAGTGAGTTTCGCTGTTTAACATGACAACACCGTGTTCCGTCTCATCTGCAAATTCCTGCGCATCATAAAACTCCTGTGATAGAACTGACTTTGCTTGTGTATTTGTACGACCCAAAGGAATTCTAGACTCCGACCTGTACGAATTTTCTTGCTCCATTAAGGCAGCATATTCAGCTTCCAGTTCTAAAACCTTATCTAAAATTGAATCCAAAATACCTTCGGTAACTTTTTTGTTAGATGACAAGGTAGATACCAAGGGGCCTATCAACGGGGAGCATTGAGTAGATGCAACTGACTGAGGTTGAGATTGGGACTGTGAATGAGTTTGGCTGTTGTTGTTGACTGACGCAAAACTATCACTAGAGTTCTTTCTGCTATTTCCTATGTACTGGCGAGGGGGCTCAACATCAAACGATTGTGTATCTGGGGTTGAAGGAGCAGACTGGGATCCGATTCGCTTTAATCGGAAGAGAAATGATGGCTTTCTGGTTGGCATCGAGCCTGGACTCACTGAAGAATCTTTCATCGAGCCCCTGGAAGGCTTTTTGACCAGTTTTGAGGCCGTTGGAAGCGAGCCTTGTGTTTGGAACTGTCCCTGTGAGGATGTCGATAGGTCCGAAAAAGAATCCGAATGATTTTCCTGATTTTTTGCCGTCGTGAGCGTTGGCGCCGTCGTTTTAATAACTTTGGAGTTTTCTAATCCCCTATCTTCACTCTCAATGTAGCTACTGACAGTATTTTTTAGTGACGCTAACTTTACCTCTACCACTTGAAATTGCGGATTCAATAAGTTATTCCCCTTTCTTGCTGGCCTTTCGTCGTCCTGACTACTGTAAGCAGATGCAGAGTCTTCCATCAAATTGTCAATTGTACGAGAAGTTCTTGATACCGAAGGCTGTCTGTTCACTAACTCTTTAGTCTTTTTATTTTGTTTCTTGACGAAGTTGAACGCCTCGATCCACATATCAAAATCTTTTTTGTTTGTAGCCTTAAGTATCCACTGCTCCATCCCGGAGTCCAAGTACATCATCAGTTCCGAGGGATCAGCAGAAATAACGGTTTGTGTGATCATCATATTTCCTCTGATGTTGTTGGAATCAGCATTTGAGTAGTAATAAAGGATGGAATAGGTTAGATTCAATGAAAAAAACCGTTTTGCAAAGTTTTTAGCTCTACCTTTTCTTCTTTTCTTTTTCATCAAGAAACCTTCCAGATACTGGACACCACTTATGCTAAAGATCCTCGTAGAATTCCCTCTTGCAATGCTCTTCTGTGGATCAAACTTCACTTCATTTTTAGTGGTGCTGTGTCTCCTATTTATATCATCAGTTTCAATCTTTTGCGGCCTCCGATCGCTTTTACTTTTTTCTGAAGAGGCTAGAACCAAAACGGACTGAACATCGTATTCAAACAAAACAGTCTTTGCCTTGGTCTTGGAGAACGTGTTGTCGAACACGAATGCGTATAAGCCACCTTCTTGCGTTTGAAGAATTCCCGATTTGAGTGCATCACCAGAACACCTCCCTATCCATTTCACCTTCTTCAAATGCTTGTCCAGTTTCTCCTCCAATGACATCGAACTCAAACTGCTATTGAGAAGTCTGCTGCTGCTGCTAAGACTGCTACTGCTACTATTCAAAGAATAGCTTTTTGACTGATTCAAGCCTGGCCTGGAGTCATTTTTGGTTATAGGGTCAGCCAAACTGTTTATCGGAGCGGAACTGAAAAAACGGTGAGGTATTTGATTCACTTGGTCCACATTTAAGTTTTCCAACTTCGAGCTAGAGTTAAGGAAACCAGTGGAGAATGTACTTGCATTTGCAGTAGACACATCATTAGCAGAGCTGAAATTCTGCTTCTGTTCATACACGCCTAGGTTGATTGAGTTCTTCAAAGGTCTTATCAGCCATTTGATTCTGCTGTTGGCCGGAACACTGACCCATTTCACAGTGAACGACTTCGATCTTATCTCGAAAGACTCGGCCATGTCGTTGGTGATTATGAATGTGGTGAACGAATGTATGTGTGTATGTGTGCGTTCGCTGATGTAAAACTGTGATCGTGGTTGTGTCTCTCCAATTTGATTCTGCTGGTGTTTGTCTTGTGTACTGCTGGATAGCCTGCTCGCCGGTGACGATAGCCCTACTTTCCTGGTGCAATGGCAATGATTGCTCTCGCTTCTGCACCGCAGGTGGACAGGAAACGTGCGATGGACGGGTGTCAGATTTATCAGTATGCAGGTTTGGCTACTGCAGCGCAGGAAAAAGAGAACAAAGTTCCTCGGCGCTATTTACAGATGTCTCTATTTAGTAACTATATTAGGCGCGGTGTACTGCAAAAGAGGCTTGATAGGGCCCATGGCTTAGAGCTATATCTTCTTTCTGTGCTCCAGATCTCGTCTCTGGAGGCGGATTTGTTGCTGCACGTCTTGAATAAAGACACAGGCCATGTATGTATTCCAGAGAAAGAAGAGGCTGCTGGAAAAGAAGAGTCCACTGATGAAGATGTCCGCCTTGCCGCAGAACTCTAACCTCCAGCCATTAAACAACCACAATCCCTGGGTGAGCACCCAACCGAGTAGCACCACGAGCCCTTTCCTGCCGCTAATGGTTGTTCCCACAAGTGTTTGTGGCAATAAGCACAAGAACCAGATGAAGTACTGAGATGTACAAACTTTGTTCAACATGATGAACACAAATGTCTGGATAAACATAATTTTGTACAAAATGCTGTCTCTAAAGTTCTTATCCTGCGACTGCAGTCCCTCTTTCAAACTAAGAGGTATGATGAAAAGAGTCAATGCAAGCTGTGGCAAAAATGCCCATTTTTCAAATTGGAAAGAGCCCACTTCCGCTGTCGTAGCTGAGTTCAAGTACAGGGAGATATTGTAGACGCTAAAATTATGTCTGTGATCCAACCTAATGAGGTGGTAGAAGTAAGCTTCGTCTAAGTACTCCCATCCGTAGACGTAATACATCCAGTATGTTAGTCCTGAAAAGCTTGCAAGTGCGCTTAGGGCAAACAGGAGACGTTTCTGTGTGAATGGAGCGTATAACGGTTGGTTGGCGTCCAAGTAAAGTAGGAAGGCTGGAGCGTAAATGAAAGGATATATTTTGAGATGCACACACACTCCCAACAGAAACCCAGACACAATGATGTCTGTCAGTTTCTTTCCATTATTTCTGATTAGGAAATACGCTGTGAGCAAGACAAATGAAGTTAGCAAAGACTCTGACGATCCACGCGTTGAGATTGTGATCACCATGGGGTTGAATAACCAGATCGTGGAGAGATAAGTGTAATGAGAAGGTAACGAGATCATTGAAACGTAACCAGTCACCAAATCGCATACTATGAATATGAACTTGCCGAATGAAAACCATAGTCGGTGGGTGGAATATGTTGTTGGAACCAAGATCCAGGCAAGTAGAGGTGTGTACCTATAGGTTGCACGCAAGAATGGTGATTCGTTGATTGCTACAAACTTGGCAGCATCTGTAAACACATAGTAGTCAATGTCCGTGTATGGTAATGGCATATTCTCATCCTGATAAAGTCCAAACAAAAAGAATGAAATTCTCAAAACTAGTGATACAAATAGTATTGCACTGGTGGGAACTCTAGCCAACTGAGAAGTAAAACAACCAGGCTTGTTGTCTTCATTACCCTTGACCATGGCAGGTGTCATTGGCGGTGACTTTGTCTAGCATTCGATGTGTCAGACTCTGACGTAGAAAACAGGGAGAGTGGATTAGTAGAACAGCTAACTAAAAGCCAACGCGTTGCTCGGACGAATGCACAAAAAAGTAATGCTTTTAGGTTCAATGAATGGTTTATTAATTATACATTGCTGAAAGTTTTTTATTAATGTTACTACCGCTTTATATATAGATATGAGGATACTTTATTTATAGATATGACAGTAGATTTATTTTTAAAAAATGTATTGAAGCTGATATTGAGCAGAGAAGAAAAGATTTTAAAAGTATAGGCAAATAAATTTAAAACCAATCATAATCTTCTACCTCTTCTACCACCCTTCTTTCTGGTGGAGTCAGATGGGATTGGGGTGACATCTTCGATTCTACCGATCTTCAAACCGGATCTAGCCAAAGCTCTCAAAGCGGATTGACCACCTGGACCTGGGGTCTTTGATCTGGTACCACCGGTAGCTCTTAACTTGATGTGGACAGCGGTAATACCGACTTCTTTACACTTGACGGCAACGTCTTGGGCAGCCAACATACCAGCGTATGGGGAGGATTCGTCTCTGTCGGCCTTGACCTTCATACCACCAGTTGCTCTGGCGATAGTTTCCTTACCGGATAAATCGGTAACATGGACGAAGGTGTCGTTGGTAGAAGCGTAGATGTGCGCAACACCGAACACCTCAGAGGTGCCTTGTGATTGTGGACCAAGAGTAACGTTTTCTGTGGGAAAAGGGCGGGGGGAATGAAATGTTAGTATTTGCAACATGTGATGTGATGTGATGAAAGGTGGTGTGTGTGCAAAAGCAAATGCGTCCACTGTGTCGGTCTTCAATAGCTGCAATGGGTTTCTATTCTGATTTGTCAGATCCCTGTATTCCTTGCACCAGGATAGTTCTATTTTGGGTCTTTTTTGTTGTTAGAGAATAACTCCTGGCCTTTCTTTATAGGTATTCGACGGGGGGCCTTCGTTGTAGTACAGCTAGCGGTGTGTTTTTCCAACTTGAGTGATCTTCATTTCTGCTTGCAATATCTTTCATTGGTCCCAATATATCCGTGCTTTGGATTCTGCCATGCCAGTTCGTCTAGTTCTGTCGTCGCAGGCGTTTTCAGTGGTGCCGTCCTCTTCTGAACTGTACTTGGACAACGTTTTTTCTCTCCATCATTTTGCAACTTTCCCTGCTCTTGAAGTCCGATGTAACACAGTTCTCTTGAACACTACGCCATGTAGGGGTTGTATACATACCAGTAGCCATTGTTGATGTGTGAGGAAGGTCTAATAACGCTGCTCCTTTGTTATGATGGGGTATGTTACAACCGTCCAGCAATATATGAAGGTGAATAATTTTCTTCTCGTCAGAGGCAGCGACTCTCCCACAGTGTGACAGCCAGCAGGCGCACCAGAGCCAGAACCAGAACCAGTAGGAGGAGACAGCGAGAGCGAGGAAAAAGGTTCGCCGGGAGCGAGCAAGCGGGTTTGCGTGCGGTGCGTGGGTGGGTGGCGAATGCGGAAAGACAGTCACACAGTGCACGATCGGGCGCTATAGAGGACGGTGCAGATAAGGATAAGGAATACGGGGCAGGGTGGACAGACAAGTTGGATATGAGGTCTATATTGCTGTATTAGGATTATAGAGAATACATATGTAGCAGTGGTTGGGATTTAGTGGTACATGTAGGGTGTGCAGGGCGATGCAGGAGACACGCTTAGTAAACGAAACCCAAGATCTTACCGGAAACGTGCTTTCTCTTTGCTTCTTCGTGGTCCATGATACCGGCAGAGGTGGTCATGATAACGTAACCAAATTGTCTAGCTGGCAACAAGTTGTCGGTCCATCTGTCGACGTCGTTGATCTTGACGTTGAATCTTGGCTGGATGACACCACACTTGTTCAATCTACCGTTCAACTGGATGACGATCTTGCCGGATCTGTGGTCGTCGATGTATTCGAACTCACCGATGTAGCCGTGCTTTTGCATGACGGTCAAGAACTTGATGATCACCTTGGACGATGGTCTGATCAAGACTTGTCTCTTACCAGACTTTTCAGCGTTGTTGATGGCATTGAGCGCATCTGCGAGGACGGAGGATCTGGTCATGCTGTTTGTGTTGCGGACGGTGTCTGATTCCAGAAGCTAGGCGTTTCTGTATCATCCCGTCTCTGTCCCTCATCAACACCGTCGTCTGTGAAACATGTACCCCGGTGCTTGTGAAAAAAAAACACCTAGCGCAGCGAGCATACCGTCTGCTCGCCCCGGCCCAGCTCGCTCTGGCGGTTCTTTCCTCTGGCTCTTCGCTGCCAAAGTGCGGTGTGCGGGTCTCTCAACAGGTTGACATGTATGCGGTGTGCGGGGTGGAATTTACCGCATTGGGTGCCTGCTGGCGCGGGGGTCTGGAAAATTTTCCACTGTGTGGGAGGTGGCGCAGAGGTGAGGGAGCGAGAGGGAGAGAGGAGGGAGAGAGGTTGTGCAGTTGATGTTACAGAAGAGGAGCGTGGTTGAAGATAGACTGTAGCAGAAACGGGTACGGAGTCAGAATCGGAACAAAGAAAACTCAACTTCAAGCAACAAACAAAGATGCCTGTATGTACTAGACACACCGCTGCAGACAGCGTGCAAAACGAGAGCAGGGAGACTACACAGCCATGGACACATTGAAAACATAGAATTGAATGAGCCCTCAAAGAGATGACAAGATGTTGCTGTCCCCAAGTGATGCTGTGCAGGTTGTTCTGCTCTCGAGAAACGCCTGGCTGTCTGAGGCCGTCGCAAAATGGAGTTTGCCACGACGACAGAATACTAACATTTCCACGTCCCTCTTCTGGACACTACCACACCTCTTACAGTCCCAAAAAACTTTCAGAGTTAAGCAAAAATTGGCTAAGGCTCAAAACCAAAACAGACCATTGCCACAATGGATCAGATTAAGAACCAACAACAAGATCAGATACAACGCTAAGAGAAGACACTGGAAGAGAACCAAGTTGGGTCTTTAATTGTGCCCACTTCGCTTCTGTCATCTTTCCATCTGGTTACAATATCTATCTATATAAAGAACTATGTTTAATGTCTATCTCTCTATATAGCAGTACAAGACAATCTTATTAATAGATAACACTTAATCATAGACCGACTTCCGACATGCCGCCCTGCGACAAACCCTGGCTACACAGTGGGGCCAAACCCTCATTATGGCATAACGACGACACGCGCTGCCAGCCAAAAAGGAGGGCGAGTGAGAAGGGACTATATAACAGAAAGCCATTCCTGACTTCAGTAGTGCTTTCCTTTCATTCGTACTCAAATGTGCTTGTTCCCTGGACCATCATCACAAGGTACAATGTCCACTGTGTCTTGTACCAGGGGTGATGCCTTTTAGAAGGGGCTGGTGTAGTTACACCACTCCCTCAAGTCTTTTTTTTGGACTTGGTGGAGATTGCCCCTTTTTGCAATGGCTTTTGCCATGATCGAACGGTTGGTGACCGGACTAGACACATTGGCACTCGTGCCATGTTTCTTGTGCGGTCAGTTGCGTTCTTCTCTTACAATGTCTCAAATGATGAAATTTAACCACCGCGTTAGTCAAGCTAGATAGTATCTGAATATTTTATGAGTGATACTTTTTGGGTCTTCTTTCTACTGACATAGACATTTTCTTTTGACCTGTAGTGACATATACCCCTGTAGTCGTGCACCCCTTTCGTCTTGAGCCTTGAACTTACTTCGTCTATCATACACCCTCCGCCTGCCTTTTCTTGGCAGGGGGTGAAGCTATGAAACAGGATTTTGATTCTAGTATATACGTTTACGCATGTATATATGCTGTATCCAACCCATACACGGGGGAGGTATTTCAGCTTAAACTTGTTCTTCAAACACGGTTTCGATCGGCTTCTCCATGAAACTGGCGTGCGAGAAGACACACACACAGGAGGATCCCACAAGCCACATCATGGTGCTGATTGGAGAGGCCAAAAACCCGAGAGGCAACGAAACGACCAATAATGTTGTGTACAATTGTGAGGTTGTGATCGTTCCAATAGGCAAGACCAAGTCTTCACCTTGCAATCTGCTGATGGCAAACATACCTCCTACAACCAGGGCGATGACAAACATCAACAAGGCGTTGGTGACCAAGGCGTATATGGAGAGAAGCAAAACTATGCATACGTAGTTGGATTGGTAGTAGTTTAGGTTGTATGTGACCCGCTGTTGGAGCTCACTGAAGTTGGATGGCTTGGAGAAATGACGAACATCAAAGAATTCCTGTGGTGGACGCAACGTTGCAAACTTTCCCTTCACCGATTGGAGGTTCTCCTTGATCTTATCTAAGCTCAATTGCTCACTGATGCTGTTAACCTGAACGACGAAAAGAATACCCGGAAGCGTTTTCACACGGGAAATCGTTGGTTAGTATTCTGCAGCTAAAGATGGCGTCGACTAACACGATTCAAGCCAAACTGATCGTTAAGGGAGAACAAAGAAACATTAAATAGTCTCTTGTCGGTGTGAACTTACATCGAAGGAGGAAAGTGTGGAAATCAGGTTGCTCATGATATCTAGCAACTGTGTATCTGTTTATACTTTTAAGATCTGATTAGTAGTAGAGCTCAGTACCTGCACCTGCTCTGGCACCGTCGCCATCACCTTCATCGACTCCATTAACACATCAACAACTCTCCCTCACAGGCCCCCGAACGACACGTAAACCGAGGAAAAGCCTCCCGCGCAGAGGCTGACTCAATATGGCTGTTACTATTATTACTATTGTTACCGTCACTTCTCGGTCCAGCCGATTTGTTCAACCACCGCCCGATCTGCCGGCCTCTCTATATACAAGTTATAAGCCCCCACTCCGTGTGGCTAGCTCTGAGCCACCTCAATCTGTACAAACTCGCCGTTGGAGCGGTGCCAGATTCCGTCAAGCTCGAATCCTTGTTCGCAGCCCATGGCGAACACGCCAGGCTTTATCACGGTTTCCTGTGCCCCAGTGTCCGTTGGCTGCTTATACTCCTCGTAACCACTCTCCAACTCAGAGCATTCAAAAACGAGTTTGCTGTTGCCGGATACAACGGGAGACTCCACGTGGTGCTTGGCGGTGTCTTTGTCGTAGTAAAATAGCTTCACGTCTCTAAATCCGGTGGTGCCGACAATGGGGTCGACAGCAAGAAATGCTTGTTTCTCCCCCCAGCCAAGGCCCCCGACAATCAACTTGTAATATTCTTGGAGACAAGGTCTTGTCGGATCTTCTGTTTCGTTGTCGTATAGCTTGAAGTAAAGGTCTTTTTTTGAGCTCATCACTATCGAGTTGTCAGTGAGGTACCCAGAAGCACTTTGGTTATTTATGCTCTTGATGAGGTTTCCTTCAAAATCGGTGATGGTAAAAAGCTCTTCGTCGGCGCCTTCTTCTACGGCTTCGACGAGTGGGATCTCCGTCAACCGATTGGCATACTCGATGTTCTGCACTGCGGAGAAGTTGTCAAGGTTGACATCAACGGTCACGTTCGCAAGGTTGTACCAGTCGTATGACTCCTTCCCAATGTAGAAGCAAGTACTGTTTTCTCCATTTTCAAATAGGGTGTTCGCCAGTCTGACCTTTGAATTTAGTCCGAGATTGGTGAGATTGATCTGGAACAAGGTCTGCTCCTTGGTGTCTTTCCAAGACTTGTCGAACTTGATTGGATCCACGCTGAGTGGCTCGACTTTCTTTTTGATTCTTTCGTTTCTCTCCTCAATGGTTTCATGATGGGTGACTCTGAATGGAGTTTCAAGCCATAGTTCGGAATAGGCGTTTCTTGAGTCGGCTATGGAATCGACGCACACCACTAGGATCTGGCTGATGCCTGTGTTCGTGGCCTGCTTGTCGATCACGTTGCTCACTATATTGTTCAGCTGTGGCGGCGTGGTCAACAAGATCAAAGACTTGTGGTTGGGGTTTGGTTGCGCAATCTCTATTCCACCGGCATTGAGAGTCGTTTTCGTGTACAGTGATCTTTTGAGCAGGAAAGCGGGCTTTACCCATCTGTTGAACCTGAGCATTTTGAGAGATCACGGCAATATTTGGTTAACTCTACAGACACAGGCAAGCAAAGTTTGCGTTAGAGATCGAGCGGGTAGGAGGAGGGGTAAAAAAAGGCACCGGTTTCAATTTGTCTGCGTTCACTTTGCTCACAGCCTCCCATTTTTAGGATCTCGTCAGAAGGCTTGTAGTTCATGGCGCAACTTGGACCTCTCCGGCTGGGTTACATTGAAGACCTAGATTTATAGTTTACGTAGATACGTATATAGATATTTAAATTTATATATTAATTAAAATTATAAGTTTATAATAATAAAAACAAATTGAGCAAATAATCTATTTAAGCTTCTTCTTTGGTCTCAATTGGTTGGAGTGACCACACTTTCTCTTTCTACAGTTGGTAGCTCTTGGTGGTAATCTAGCGTAACACTTTCTGCAAATGGACTTTTCACAGTTGTATTTGGAAGCTAAAGCCTTTAAGGATGGTTCAATGATACCACCTCTCAATCTCAAGACCAAGTGAAGAGTGGATTCTTTTTGGATGTTGTAGTCGGACAAAGTTCTACCATCTTCTAATTGCTTACCGGCAAAGATAAGTCTTTGCTGGTCAGGTGGGATACCTTCCTTATCTTGGATCTTTTGCTTGACATTATCGATAGTGTCAGAAGATTCGACTTCCAAGGTAATGGTCTTACCAGTTAAGGTCTTGACAAAAATTTGCATCTTGACTGTGGTTAGAGAAAAAAATAAGGTGGACGAATGTTAGAATGGTGTTCTGGAACGGGTGCAGAACTCTGCAGAGGAAAAACCTAGGAAAGGACAGAGGCAGAAGAAAAACTCATGGCAAGAAAAACTGTGGGTGTCCCCGCCAGCTGGCCGAGAGAGGTCCTAGTGGGGGGGTGCACGCCTGCAGTGGTGCATCCTGAAAATTTTAGCCATGCCTATGGCCAGCGTACTGTCAAGCGTGATGCTCTTTGCGTGCCGCTACGACGGGATGGCCTGTGTGTCTGCGTCAAACGGGTTTCGTTTCTGCGCCACAAACATCGTCTGCGGTGCTGTCGTCCTGTCGCCGTCTTCTTCTGGTGCCGGCTGGCTTTTTCCAATGGACGTCGGGCTGATTTTTCAGTGCCTACTTTCTCTGTCTGTCTGTCTGTCTGAGCTATTCTTCTTTCGCCTGAGGCGTGCTCTGGGTGCTGTACATACCGTTTGACTGTGATGTGAACCTCTTGTGGAGAGAGAAACAGGGAGACACAGGGCTAATACGCTGCCTCGGTCCAGGAGATGCTTGTGGACTGAAACATCGCTGCCATTTCACCCCTATGTCGCCATACTGACTGAGACCCAGACTGCCAGACCCCTCTCCTCTCCCGGCCTGCCTGCCCTGACGCAGGCAGGAGGCACTCCCGGGCCGCACCTGTCTCGCCGTGACTCGCTCTGCGTCGCTTCTGGAAAGCTGCCCGCGCAGACCGCACAAGCCCTGCCTGCACGCACGTGCTTAAAAAACTCTTCCAAACCCTCATCCTTTTTGATCGACGCGTCGGCATTTTTTTCCGCCACTTTCCGCCGCCGCTGCCCCGTCTCCTCGCGGCAACTCGGCTCCAGTGCCGCCGGAACGGCCCCAGAAGCCGTTTAGCTGCACGGGAAGAAGATCGTCGCAGGCTCGGCTATCTCCAGACAGGCCGGCCATGTCCCAAGAGAGGCAACTGCGGCTTGCGGTGCAGCAGGGCCGGCCAGATAGTCGGCACTGGAGCGGTACGGAAGTTTTGACAGCAGGCGGAACGCAATGCAGCAGGGCTCATTGTCTTCTGAGCCGTGGCCACGCCGAGAAGGCGTCCTGGGTGGACTGCCTTGCCGTTTTTCTTGAATTCCTGGTTGCGTGCCCATTTGCAGACCAGGATCGTGTTTGCCCTTGGGTTGCGTGTGCGTCCAGCGTTGCCAGCGTTTGACATCTGTGGTGGGCTCCTGTGCAGTAATCTGGTGCTCTTTCTGTGTGCCGCCCATCGCCTGCCTCGTGTTGATGCTCAAGCTCCCCCTCCGCGTGAACAGCAGCACCATCAGCAGCACCATCGCCCGCAGACACGTATCAACCATGGCTGGTAAGGACCACTACCCACACATCTCGGCGAAGCTCAGAGAGGTGTTGAAGCCGCATTTGCCCGCCTCTTCGCCAGAGGCGGACCCGTCGACGCTCTCCAACTACGAGAAGTTCAGCGTGCTGCACACGGTGCTGAGCCTGGACGTGCTGTTCAAGGACAAGAAGCTGGCGGGATCCATCTCGCTGAGCCTCAAGTGTCTCCAGCAGACGTCGTCCATCGTCCTCGACACCTCGTACTTGTCCATCCACGGCATCAGCATCGACGACAAGTCCGTCAAGGACTACAAGCTCAAGGACAGAATGGAGCCGCTGGGCTCCGCCTTGGAGATCCGACACAGCCTGGCTGCAGACGACGAAGTCACCCTCAAAATCGACTACGAAACAACCGACAGATGCACCGCCCTACAGTGGTTGGACCCGCAGCAGACCAACGGCAAGAAGCTGCCTTACTTGTTCTCCCAGTGTGAGCCAATACATTCCAGATCGTTCTTCCCCTGCTTCGACACCCCGTCCATCAAATCCACCTTCTCCTACTTCTTGACCTCTCCGTTCAACACCCTCACCTCCGGTTTGCTCAAGGACAAGAAAGACTCCGCCAACAATGTTGTCTACCACTTCGAACAGCCAGTCCCAATACCTTCCTACTTGGTGTCGATCGCCTCCGGCGACATCACGGGCGCAGCGATAGGCCCCAGGTCTACCGTTTACTCCGAGCCTTCCTTCATCGACAACTGTCAGTACGAATTCGAACACGACACGGAGAACTTCATCAAGACTGCAGAAAGCATCGTCTTCCCGTACGAGTGGAAGGACTACGACGTTCTCATCCTACCTTCCTCGATGCCTTTCGGTGGAATGGAACACCCTAACTGCACCTTTGCTACCCCAACTTTGATTTCCGGTGATCGTGAAAACATAGATGTTATTGCCCACGAATTGGCCCACAGTTGGTCCGGGAACCTAGTCACCAACTGTTCCTTCGAACATTTCTGGTTGAACGAAGGCTGGACAGTCTATTTAGAAAGAAGAATCCAGGGTGCCATCCACGGCGAGGATTTCAGACATTTTAGCGCAATCATCGGCTGGAATGACTTGACCAACTCCATCATCTCAATGGGAAACTCAGCAAAAAGATTCAGCACTTTAATCCAAGACTTGAAAGACAGAACAGACCCTGACGATAGTTTTTCTACAGTGCCTTATGAAAAAGGTTTCAGCTTGTTGTTCCATATCGAACAGACCCTAGGCGGCAAGGAGGCGTTCGATCCTTTCATTAAGCACTACTTCAATGAGTACAAATACAAATCTCTAGATTCATACCAATTCCTCGATTCCCTTTATAGTTTCTATTCGGACAAATCTGATCTCTTAGATACCATAGATTGGCAAACATGGCTATACGAGCCAGGTTTGCCACCAAAGCCTAGCTTCAATACCAAGCTAGTAGACGAATGTTACACTTTGGCTGCTAAATGGGTCGATATTATAGAAACAGCTCCGGAGAAACTGTCTTCCAAATTCAAATCCACAGATATCGCAAAATTTAGTGCTAATCAAAGTGGTGTATTCCTGGATAAGCTTTGCTCTTATGAGGGCCAGAATGGTTTCACTTGGAAAAATGAGAATGGAAAGAAGGCCATCGACTTGATGACCAACATTTACAGCAAATATTCCGTATCACAGAATGCCGAAGTCATCTTCAGATGGTTCAGATTACTTCTTACAGCAAACATAACTTCGTCTTACCAAGACCTTGCAAATTGGTTAGGAACCGTTGGTAGAATGAAATTCGTCAGACCTTCCTATACTATGCTCAATAAAGTCGACCGTCCTTTGGCTCTAGCAACTTTCGAAAAGTATGAAATGATTTATCATCCGATCTGCAGATCTATGGTGAAGAAAGACTTGGGACTTAATTGATACTATTTTTGTGTAATATCTATAATAAAGCGGCTCCTCGTGCTGCTCTTTTCGTTTGTGAAATTAATATAATATTTAATTGATAAGTAATAGAATTAGAAGTGGTGAAACAAATATTACAACATGTAAGTAAAATACAATAACAGGGCAAAAAAGTACAGTACAAAAGTCTTAGAGGAAAGTCGAATTTAAAAATTTCGATCCACATCCATATCAGCATCACTATTATCCGATGTGTAATCGTCATCGTCGCCAATATCAATCAAAGTTAGACTTTCACCATTGTCAATGACTTGCCAAACATTTAGCTGTTGATACCTCTCAATGCATTCCGATATTTCGGCCTCAGTAAAATTTTTCATTATACAAATCTCTTTTAATCTTTCCATAGAAACAATCTTAGATTTTGTCGTCTGCATTTGATTGGCAATGAACTCTTTAATAATGGTAAACAATTTCTCCTGTGTTGTTTCTTCAATTTCATGTTGGCCATCGTACAAAGTATTCTTTGCAGCTGAAAGTAACCTAAGTGCTTCATCAACATCACTCAACAAAACCTCATTGGAGAACCTAATTCTGGCTAATGCTTGCGACATTCTAAGTATACCAAGTAAAGTTCTAGGAGAAGTGTGTGAAAAAAATGTGTTGGAATTTTCGTTTTTCTTACTTTCTTGTCTCAGTTTGATATAAGTAGAAACAACGTAGTCACTTACATCCTTCGTAATGACCGGTTTATATTGTCTAGCAACGGAAATGTACTGTCTCATTGTCTGCTCATCGACTGTTTGAACGTTAATAGTAGGATGCTTGTTGAACATATGAACGTACGCAACATGCTCCGCCAACTTGATATCATTCTCCACACTCGGTTTGTCCAAAATCAAAAACAAAATATCAAATCTTGAAAGTAGAGCTGCCGGGAGGTTGATGTTTTCATTAGGTGACATTCTTGTATTGTAACGACCATAAAGAGGGTTCGCTGCTGCTAAAATCGATGTTCTTGCATTTAATGTCGTAGTGATACCCGCCTTAGATATGGAAATGGTTTGTTGCTCCATGACTTCATGAATCGCAGTTCTATCGCCTTCATCCATCTTATCAAATTCATCAATGCTACAGACACCATTGTCCGCCAAAACCAATGCACCACCCTCCAAAACCAATTCATCCGTTATAGGATCACGCATAACAGCCGCAGTCAAACCAACACCAGAGGAACCTTTACCTGTGGTGTAAATTGCTCTCGGTGCAATCTTTGAAATTGACTTCAACAACTGTGATTTGGCCACACCGGGATCACCCATCAAAAGTATGTTTATATCACCCCTGATTCTCATACCATCATCCATTTCTTTGGTGACGCCACCAACCAACAACAACAGTAAGGCCTTTTTAATATCTAGATGACCAAAAATCTCAGGTGCAATCGATGAGGCTAAGATATCGTAAAATTCTTCCTGACTTCTAACATTTTCAATCTTTTCCTTGACCTCATCGGTTAGGCCTAAACTTTCATATTTACGTTTGTGCTGCTTCACATATTGAGCATCCAAGTATGTTTCAGTTAATAGACCAGCTTTTAAAGCTTGGAACCCAGTATATGGCTGCGGTAAAAAGATACCTGAAACGTCAACATAATCACCAGGGGTCATAGATCTAACTAAGGGTCCTCTAACATGGATGGTCAACATTCTTGGAATATTTCCAGGTGGTACATCAGACGCAAGCTCTTGAATCTTGACATCTTGGTAAGGGGAGAACTTCGAAGCTCTTGTACTTGGGAACAAGCGTCCTGGTTTCCTATTTTGCTTACAGACCTCGGATTGACATTCAATCATTGGGGCAAAAGTCTTCGCTTTTACTTCTTGAAAAATTTCATAACCGCATGCATCACATGTATAAGCCTGCACTTCGACAGCAGGTTTAACATCAGAGACTCTGGTGATGATCCCTCTAATGGTTATCAATTGCCCTATATGGCCACCTTTCACGTTTCTCACATTCAAAGGTTTAGATGATTTACCTGTAGCTCCTGTGTATGGCTTAAAGTATAGGCTGTAACGTCTTAATAGCTGAGGAGGAAAGAGTTCGTGTGCTGTATTCATTTCATCACCGAGCATATCATTGCCATTTTCGTCATTACCGGTTCTCGAAGGATCAAGGTCTGATAATTGATTTTCTCTTCGACGTTCTTGTTGCAACGCACTACTACGTAACATTCTTTGGTGGATTATGACATCTAAAACAGTATCTTTGTCGTTAATTGGTTTGGTTGGTTGGGGCAGAATTTCGTCAATAACAGTAGAGAACAATTCAACAAAATGATGAGCATTTCGGGGAATTTCTGCCGCTAAAGATTCACCAGCAATGTCACGACTTTGCTGTAAACTTTCAAATCTGATTATATCATCGAGCTCAATCGTGATATCATCTAACTCTCTGTTCGCAATCTTTTGTAGTAAATACATGTATTTAGGACCAGAAGAAGCTTCAGTTTCTTCTCTAGCAAGCTCGATGTCATCTTCCTTTCTATCATAAAAATCCTCTGTTTGCTCCTCATGAAGGTTGTAAGCTGCTTCTGCCTTGTATTCTTTCAAGAAATCAGCAATGTGTTCTTTGAACTTTTCATAATCAGGATAGGCGCTATAGGTCTTTGGTAGAGGTCTGTCGAACGCTCCACTTGCGGTTGTTCCTTCCATTTATGTTGTTCAATCTAGTCGTAATAGTTGTATACCAATGTCCTTTTGGTTACCGCACACTCCGACCTGTGCCCCTTCTCCCCGACATGAAACATTGCTCCTTTCAATCTACAACGCAAAAGTCGAAAATGAGAAATTACTTGCCGTACTCCAAGAGGTTCTTCGCGTTTGCATTAAGCTTTCCCTTTTGGGAAATTAATTGTAGTGCAGGGGTTGTAGGTGGGGCGTTTAGTGCTGCCATGAACGGAACTATGGTGTTTTAGGAGAAAATGATCTATTCAAAGGCTATAAAAACGAAAGACAAAATATTTTTATACTAGTAAATGAATTTTTTTAAGCAAGGACATACTTCCTGAGTAAGACAAGGAAGACATGTAATCATAAAAGAAAGAGAGAGAGATGGAGAGAAAGAAAGAAATAGAAAAGTTTAGCTTAGGAAAAGAGTAAGAGAGAAAGAAAAAAAAAGAAAAGTCAAAAGATAAAAAGATAAATGTAAAATTGTATAAAAAGGTAGATAGAAAAGCAAATAGAGAACTTGATCTAGTTCGTTCTTTTTAAATTTTCGAATGGTTCTGTTTCTATGTATTGTTTCAAAAGTTGGTAGCCACTTTCGTCTAAAAACTTTAGTTGGTCTTTGATGAAGTCGCCACAGACAGCACCTTTGTCTTTGCCAGAAAAGTACGCAAAATTTAGATTCTCGACACAAACGTAACGCTCAATCATTTGCCAAAGGAATTTTTCTAGATCAAAATCGACTCTCGGAAAGTCGCCGCCTAGATTTCTCAACTTTTTGCCATCTAAGTCGACGGTTCCATTCTCCTCGTAAAGGGCAAAAGGATCCATCTTTGTTTCATGAACATGGTAGAACATAGGCTGAGAATTATCTATTCTAAAGGCGTCAGTAAATAGGCTCGTATAATCGTAATTGAATGACTCACCCTCTTCTTCAATCTTATCCTTGATACCTTCATAAGCTTTTTTCAAGTTTTCATAGTCCTTCAGCGGGTTGTATTGAATAATTGAAGTGTCGAAAAACATTCCATACTTGTAGAAGCCGTAGGCACGATCTGGCATCTTATTGACCTGATAGTATTTGAGATTATAAAAGTTTGAGGCGGCGACGAAGGTTTCCTTGTCACCTTCTCCAGCACCGCCCTGCGATAGTAAAGGATAATAACCGAACTGGCCGTCTAGGTTGTAGTAAAGGGCCAAAAGTAAGGCTTTAAAATGTATCTTTTTGTTAATCAGCATTTCACCAGACTCCGTAGTCCAGTCAGGAATGGAACCTTCTCTGTCATGCATAGGCACTTCATTTTTTAGTATCTCTTCATCGTCATCTTCGTTTTCCACTTTAAAATGGCTGGGATCTGTTTTGAAGTCGTTCAAATGACGAACTCTTTTACCTAATTTTGTGCCTCTAACTTCATAAAATTTCGGAGACGTCGTTCTACGCCAATAATCTGGCCATGTAATCATTGTATAGTCGTAGTATAATTCTGAGATGAACAGCGGGTCTGGATTTATTATTGGATAATTGTCAGAGTCCAATAAAAATGCATTTTCGAAGGAGGAAGCAAGCAACGCTAGCGATTTGTATTGGTATCCTGTGACCTTGATGTCGTCCAACAATTTGGCATCGAAGACATCATGTAACTTGACACAACGGGCGTCGTATTTCGGTAAAATTTTCTCGCAGAGTTCAGCTTCGTAATCATCATTTGAAGGTATGATGACTTCGACGGGCAAGAAGGCATCCAATTTTCTGAGTGTTTGAATGACCAAAAAAGCAAACCATGAGTATTTGCCACCTCCTACAATGACGTATCCTGACCCGGAATAGAAGTTTGGTTCGATGTCCGGAATATTGTCAACAACGATTTTATGTTTGATAGTTAGATCCTCAATGAAATTGTCAGGAAAGTCCATGAATGTTCCACAGTCGAACTCGGACAGACGTTCTTGGTTTTCAGAGTAGAAGAGAATGTTGTCGATAATTGTTTTACCATTTTCCATCTGCATTCTTTGCTCTAAAGGGAACGACAATCGGTTCCCGTAGATCAGATGTAAAAGCTGGGAAAAGAACGTCTTGGTGACTTTGCTGCCTTTCAAAAACTGTTCAGAAGTGACCTTGGACAGTTTTTCGTTAATGTTGATGGTCCAGTCTTTATCGACAACCTCTTCGCCTGGGTTTTTGGATTTTGTCTCTTCTTCAACATATTCCTCAATGATTTCTTTGACTACATCCTCGTCAACGAGGTCGTTTTCAGATTCGGACTGCGCGTAGGATGAGTCCTGGAGCAACTGGGGATCAGAGTTGTCATGGGAGGCACCTTCCGAGTCTTTTGATGATTCCTCAGATGAATTCTCTGAAGAGTTCTCTGAAACCTCTGATGTGTCCTTGGATGTGTCCATCTCTTTTGGTGAGCTCTCGGACGAGCCCTTGTCCTCGGCGCCCTTGGTCTCTTTGGTGCCTTTAGCTTCTTCCTGGTCGCCGTGGTGTCCTGATTGTATCTTCGCAGGGGCATTCTTAACATCAGGGTGGTCGTTGGCTGGGGCTGCATCGCCGTTACTCGGGGGGATTTTTACTTCCAGACTGGGGTCGTGGGAAGACTGGTCGGAGCCTAGGCTGCTCTCAGGGACCTCGACCTTCTGGTTGCTGTTGTGGTTCGCAGTGTCATCGTGATGCTGGTTGCCGGCTTTGTGCCCGTCCTGTATGAGATTGCGGTCTTCTTGGATTATCATGCCGTGGTCTTTCTCCAGCAACTGTGACACCGTCGCCGACTGTTTGCTGATGATCAGTGTCAGCAGCAACAGCCCGAAGATGGCAAACAGGAGTACTTTAAGCTTTCTGGTAATCAAACGCATTGTGAATCGGGAGATCAGCGGATTTCTTTCTATTGTTTCTATAATTTTCTTTTTTCTTAGCAAATGGAGTACAGGTACAGTGAAGGAATGTGGTGATGTATCGTTGGGGCTGCTCTGACAGATGCAGGTTGTCGTAGCAAAGCCTAAGCGGGGGCCCGATCTGGGGGTGGAATGCTATAGCGCAGAGCGTGTGTGTGAGACTCACGACCCCTGTATCTTGTGCACGAGGGTGTTTGACCAGAGCGAGTTCTCCGATCTAAAAATTAGCGGCTGGCGGAAAACAGTCCGGCTAGTAAAAAGGGCTGTTTTTCTATCTCTGTTTGATGCTGACTCTGTCTGTGTGCCTCTCTTTCTTTTCTCTGTGCGGCGAGAAAGAATGAGAATAAACGCAAACCAAGCTGTTGGCTAGCTACGTGCATGGCCTCCTCGCCCCCAGCTCCGGAGGGGGGACCAAACCGCTCGAGACATGCACGACCCGGCCTACACATCTAGCCTGGCCTGCTTTGGTATGCGCTGCTCGGCAAAAGCTCCGGCCAGACGCACTAACGCGGCTTCTTCATCCCTCGGCAGTAGACTAGGGTGGCCAAGCATGCAACCCAACGGCGCAGACGCAGAAACGGTGCGAGCTTAGACGCGCCGAAGCGAGACGAGCAGAGGCCGGCAGCGCAGTAGGCGCAGTAGGCGCAGTAGGCGCAGCAGGCGCGATAGAATGAGAGCGCAAGAGGGCGACGACGCATGCGGAAAAACTCGAGACGGGCACTTACCCGGCCGGGACAGCGGCGATTAGGGGTTGCGGGGCGAGCGCGTCGGTTTTTCCGGGGCAGCCAATCAGCAGACGCGCATGCCTCCCCGCCGGCGAAATGGGCGAGCGGCGCGGGCGGTCGCCGGGGCGGGCGCGGCAGACGGGCCGCAAGGCGGGGGCGAGGACAAGGGCGGTCGGCAAGTTCGCCGAGTATAAAAAGCAGGCTGCCCGCTGCCAACTGCTCGTTTTTTTCTCGTCCTTTCCATTTGCTGGAGCAATAGGGTCGCCTGATACGGTGATAAGGTTCCCCATATATAAATACCGCTCTCTCTACACACCACCCTCTAGCCTTAAGGAATTGGGTCACAGCATACAGTTTACGTCTGCTCCCATCCCCACGCTCTCTCCGCTGCATCCCTTGCATCTCACTACACGTCAAAACGACGACGACCTCGCTCGACTCCGCTCATTATGCTAGGCCTCTTTGACAAGGACCCAGAAAAGACCCAACAGACCCTCGTTGAAAGAGAAAGGAACACGTCCAACTCCCCCTCGGCCGCCGCCTCGTACACCTCCTCTCTCGACATGTACTCGCACGACTCGTCCTCGTCGAAGGACCTCAAGCCGACTGTGTCCATCACCACCTTGTCCAGTGACAAGCCCTCCTTCCTCGTCATTTTTCTCACCGCGTTGGCGTCCATCTCGGGCTTCATGTTCGGCTACGACACCGGTTACATCTCCTCCGCCCTAGTCTCCATCGGCAAGTCCTTTGGCACAGAGCTCTCCTACGGCGAGGAGCAGTTCATCACCGCCGCAACCTCCCTAGGCGCGTTCATCACCGCCTTGCTCTCCGGCTTGATTGTCGACTTCTCCGGCAGAAAGCCCCTCTTGATGATCTCTAACCTGATGTTCATTGTCGGTGCCATCATCCAGTGTGCCGCAGAGTCTGTATGGACCATGATCGTCGGCCGTTTTATCATGGGTTTCGGTGTCGGTATCGGATCATTGATCTCCCCGCTATACATCTCTGAGTTGGCTCCTTCCAGATACAGAGGTAGATTGGTTGTTTTGAACTGTCTCGGCATCACCGGAGGTCAGTTGATTGCCTACGCCATCGGTGCAGGCCTAAACCACGTCCACAATGGTTGGAGAATCTTGGTCGGCTTGTCCATGATACCCCCAGCTATCCAGTTTGTTGCTTTCCTCTTTTTGCCAGACACCCCAAGATACCTCATCATGAGAAACAAAACCGAAGCAGCAGAAAAAGTTCTCATGAGAACAAACCCTCACGCCTCTCTTGAAAACATCAAGTTAAAGATTTTGGATTTGCAAGAAGAAGACCTTCTTTCCGAGTGTAAAAATCCCTTCAAAAAATGGTGGAACACCGTTCTTGAGCTTCACAGAGTCCCTTCAAACTTCCGTGCCCTATTCCTCAGTTGTGCATTACAGGCCATACAACAATACACAGGTTTCAACTCCTTGATGTACTTCTCCTCAACGATTTTTAAGGCAATCGGCTTCAATAACTCTACCGCAGTCTCGTTAATCGTCGCCGGTACTAACTTTGTTTTCACCGTCTTTGCATTCTTTATCATCGATAAGATCGGCCGTAGGTTGATCCTACTCATTTCTATCTTCTTGATGACGTGTTTCCTAGTCTTGAACGCTATTGCATTCCATTTCATTGAAATCACCTTCCATCACAATAGTGCTGTTGTCTTGGGAAACATCCACACTTGGGGGATTGTCATCATCGTCTCGATGATCTGCTTCGTTGCCTCCTATGCTATAGGTCTTGGTAATGTTCCTTGGCAACAAAGTGAAATGTTCCCTCAGAAAGTCCGTGGTATTGGAACTTCTTACGCCACGGCTTCCAACTGGGGGGGTTCTTTGATCATCTCCGCCACATTCTTAACCATGTTGGAAAATATCACCCCAACAGGCACCTTCTCCTTGTTCGCAGGATTTTGTGTCCTATCTTTCATTCTCATCTTCTTCTGCTACCCAGAATTATCCAACTTGGAACTCGAAGAAGTCCAAGAATTGTTGACGGGTGGCTTCCATGTGAAAAGGTCTATGCAATTGGCAAAAGCCAGAAAAAACGGTGCTCCACCAGCAATTGAAAAGGATACTCCAGAAAGCCTGAACAGCGTTTAGACTTAATTTGTCCTTAAACTCATCATTTAATCACTAATACCATGCATCCACTCATCCCTGCTCCTCACCCGTTTTCTTACTTTCCTTACTTTCGAATTCATTTCTTGGTTTCGGGGATTCCGGCTATCCCCGATTGTTTTCTTACCTTTCGGTAATAGTATAATAGATATATATTTATTTAATATAAAAATACCAGTTATATACCACCAATCCTACTTTTTATATTGGCTTCATTCTGCTCTTATCCTGGCTGAGAATCCTCGCTCTTGGGGTCACGTGCCTTCGAATTGCACAGCCCCCGTCCCATCATTAGCTTATCGAGAGGACGGATTATTAATTTCCCCTTCTTCCCACTCCAACCGCTTTGGATGGTTAACACAGGCAGAACCAGATTATCCGTGTAACCTCTCGTTACAGTTGAAATCAAGCTGACCGCATCAGATGACCACACATGCGATTGCGGGGTACGACCTCCCATTGGACCTCTGGGAAAAGAAATTCGTGGCACATGACAATGCTAATTCAAATACAATAACAAATTCAACACCACCCATAGATCTGCGCTCACTCACTTACGTCTCCCCGACAGAAACACTCGACCATGTTTCATGCCCAATTTGCAAGTTGCCCTTTATTGAGCCCTGGAGTACAATCTGCGGCCACACGTTCTGCAAGGAATGTATCTTCGAAAGTTTCAAAAGCGTCCTTGGTGAGCGATGTCCGTTGGATCGTGTCCATCTACGTGTCCCGAAGTCTATAAGGCGTCAACTTCGCTTGAGGAAAAATAGCCATAACAGAACTAGCAGTGACTCTATTGTCAACCTGGGCGAAGGAGGAGAGGATAACGGTGAGGATAATGATGAAGAAAGAGATAGCATTGATGCATTCGGCGATGAAGAAAACGATATCGACATCTACCCTGCCCCTATTATCGTTTCGAACATGACAGACGACTTAGAAGTGTTTTGTCTGAACAAATCTCGGGGATGCACGTGGACAGGGGAGAGGTGGAGTATCAAGAAACATCTTGACGATACTTGCGAATTCACAAGGATATTGTGCATCTGTGGAGAATTCTGTGAACGAAAGACGCTAGTAGAAAATAGATTGCTAACACAATCGCCATCGGGCCTCTTTATCTTGAGCTTGAAAGATGTTCCTGTTGATCGTAAGAACAATATAGCCACTATTGAGGAAAGCGATGCCTATGGCGGGACATTTAGTGAGGATGACGCCGAAAGTAACCCTGACATAGATGCTGATGGAATACCTATATGTCCGCATACTTGTATACCATGTGCCGATTGTGCACAAAAGGTCAGGCTCATGGACATCACATTTCATTTGGAAAATGAATGTCTGAAACATATAACCACTTGTACAGGTTGCCATCTCTCTTTCCCTCTCATGCATTTGAAGCTGCACCAGAAACATTGCCAAAAAATTTACGTTGATTGTCCAGGTCTACAATATGGATGTACATGGAAGGGGCAGCGGGAACTATTGACCGAAATCCACGAAAATGATTGTGTTTTCATAAAAATGAGTGGATACTTCAAAAAGTTGGAAGGCAACATGCAGGAATTGAATAAAGAAAATGATAGCTTAAGGCTGCAGATGAGTAGTATCCTCAATTCCATTGTGAATGGTAAAGTACATAATTTGGGTTATCCCCTGGAACTTGAGGAAGTCGGAGTTATGCATGACTCAGGCAACTCCAATCTACAACACGGGACTAACATACACGGTGGTACCCTGCACGATATGGGAGAAAATATTGGCGCCAATTTCAGCTTTCCTGCAGAAACCCAGAGAATGAGCATGTCGAAAGTGAAAACGTTGATTAGAGAACTAGAAATAAACAAGAATGTTACCAAGGCTCTCGTTGACGAAAACGTGAACCTGCGAGAGCAGATGAATAGCCAGAGAGCAATGCTTCTTAGTCTGCAACAGCAGATGCAGTTCATGATGATTGAAAGGCGGCGAATGTTTATCGGTAAAAATAGTAGCTCCTCAACAAGCCTTGGGGTCGAGGCAAAACTGACCACCAAGTTGTAAAATGTGTATAATATATGGTGAATAATACAAATAAATCCAAAATCAATGCGCTCGCCTCACAACTTCCGGACCGTGTCTATCTTCGACCGACCTTTGAATGGTTAGCTCGTGTAGATATATTTAGATCAGCGGATAATGGATAGGTATATAGGCTTCTGACAGATATTAGCAGTGATGAGTGAAAAACTGTTGGTGAATGAGCATGTTGCATATGTGAAAGATTTGTTCAGGCATCCGGCCTACCTCGTGCATTTTATGGCAGAACACTTGAAGATGAACGCTCTCTATTGGGGGCTGGGGACGTTGTTTCTTGTCAATCATACAGATGAGTTTGCTCGAGATGAAGTGATCCATTTTGTTCTTTCATGTATAGATGAATCCAACGGTGGGTTCGGTGCCGCTCCAAATCATGATGCGCATATGTTGTCCACTTTATCGGCACTGCAAGTGTTGAAGATGTACGATGCGATTGGGGAAATGACATCTGAACAGAGACAGGGAGTTATCCGATTTGTGAAAAGTATGCAGCTTCCAGATGGTTCATTCCAAGGTGACCAATTTGGGGAAGTTGACACCAGATTTGTATACAATGCTCTGCAATGCTTGTCTATCTTAGAAGAGCTGGACCCCAGTATCGTTGATCCAGCAGTTGACTGGATCCTTCAATGTCAAAATTTTGACGGCTGCTTTGGAATGGTGCCAGGCTCTGAATCGCATGCAGCACAGGGTTTCACATGCTTAGGAGCATTATCCATTGCCAATGCCCTAGACAAGCTTCCCAATAAAGAAATATTAGAATGGTGGCTTTCGGATCGCCAAGTTGACAGTGGAGGCTTAAACGGAAGGCCCGAGAAACTCCCCGATGTTTGCTACAGCTGGTGGGTTCTCTCTTCGCTAGCCATGCTTGGGAAACTGCATTACATCGATGGTAAGAAGCTTCAGAAATTCATCTTATCATGTCAAGATGCCGAGAAAGGAGGTATAAGCGATCGTAAAGACAAGGAAGTCGACATATATCATACCTTTTTTGGCATTGCCGGGCTCAGCTTACTTGGATACAAGAATCTACGAAAAGTAGACCCAATATATTGCCTCCCTGTTGATGTCACGTCAACAATCAAGAAATATCCATACCCTTAATAATGCATATCAAAGTGACATACTGTTTCATTCCTTTTTAGAATGTCATGTGTTCTATATATTGCTACTAGTTAATACACCACTCTCATTTTAGCAGTTTGTGAACTCGGATAATATTCCAGATAGTTTGCTCGTCCGTTATCGTAAAATTTCCCCACATTTGACACTAGGCAGCCTTTGTACATAGTAGAAAGAGTCGGAGATGTTGAGTCAGACATAATAATACAATCTGGTAAAGGCATAACACTGAGAATTGGCCAGTAGTTAGGTAGAATCTGTCTCGTTTTGTTAACAAATGGAGATAGTATTCCTTGATCTAGTAAAGTTCTAGTGATTTTTTTAAATATGGTCGTGTCAGAATTTTCTTTCAGTGTGAGCCTGTCGATCTCCAAGTTTTGGCTGTTTACAAAAGGAGTTTCACTGTATCTGTTTTCATCATTGCGTTTCACAGCTTTTTCAATTTCTTCTTGGCTTAATTCGCACAGGTATGAGAAATCATTTCTTTTAAGGGACTCACCAATATCGTCTCTCACAATCGCAATATCTTGAGAAAGATAATTCATACGACACGGATTAGAAGCCCAAACTACGTCCTTTGCAACTCGTGAAAGCCGGGTTCCAAAAACTGAGGGAATCTTCATTTTTGGCCAAATTGAGTTGGAATTTTTGGTCACCATTGACATCCATGGATCTTCGTCTCCTGGCACAAACACTAATTTGCAATGTTCGCAGATGTTTTTAAACTGTTCCAATACGGTTGCAAGATTGTCGAAGCTTGCCTTGTATAACCCTGATGAGGTCATATGATTTAACGAGGAACCTTCAGTAACAGTTAAAGCTCTCGAGATAAATGGTCCGTTGAATATTATTGCGATTGTTCTATCGTGTACCTTCACAGTTGCTTCTTGTAAAACATCATTCGATCTTTCAGCTTTAAGGTTTATAGCAAGTTCTGTCTCAAGTTCCTGCAACGTCTTCCTCACTTTGGAAATAGTTTCCAGATCATCAAGATAAAGATTACCACCTAATACAACGATCTTGTGGTCATTATGTTGTTTGATTTGTTTTAACGTTAACGCCTTCATGGTCAAATCTATTTTCCCATTTTTTGAATAATCCCAATTAAAATCTAGATATGCCAGGGCATCGATTGTAGTAGGCCTATCTTCTGCTGGTGGATGTGAAATCGATAAAACATGAAACTTACCAGCAGAAGAATAGAATCCGTCAACAATCAAAAAGTTACCAGAGACAAAATATGTTTCTGTTGGAAAGATGCATTGTTTGAGAACTAGCTCAATCTTGTCAGTGTCATCCTGTAATTGCCATACACCAAAAGAATTCAATGTCACTAATCCAAATAATACAAATCTTTGTTCGTTTCTACCCAATAAATTTTTCACCGATGTCATATGTTTCGGCCTTTGTGTCTGGTTAAAAACTTTTGACTGCTCAGATGAATCATACTTAACTTTTGCAAAAATATCATTACGGTAAATTCTATCTCGTAATAGGTCTAGCCTCGTTGTATGGAAGTTGAGAGCATCGTCTTTTCCTGGCAGTTGAATCAACTTCGATGAGTTTTCTGGAAAATAATCAAAAATCTTCCGTCTCATGTCGTATGCAAATTTGGTGTAATGGTTTGCATCTATCACTTTGAAGAACATCTTCCAATCTATATCCTCGCTGTCATCTCTTAATTTGGGAAGATCATCCGTCTGCTCCATAATTTGAGAACTCAATATCAGAGAACTATCATAGGTAGTGGCATCAGTGAAGGATGAATTTGCTGGCTCCGCCTCTTCTTGTAAAGCTTTTGACTTTTTGGTTTTCATTCTTTGTTCGTTTGCTATGATTTCCTTGATAACTTGGGTTACACCATTTCCATCAATAAATATTCCACGGCCTTGCTCTTTCCATAGTTTGGCAACTGCATCAAGAAATGCAGATGTTTTAGGATCTTTTTTCCATTTTGTTCCAAACCTTCGGCCAACATAAGAAGCCAATTTCTCGAGAGCTGTAGATTGAACGTTCAGTCCGTATTTTTTAGATAAAACACGATAAGCAAAAGGTCGAAACACAGAAGGGTTTAGTTCAATCGGCAAAGTTGGCTCAATCATGGCACCAATCTCCAAGAAAGAGCTATCCATTGTTGATTTATACCTGGATTTATAAAGTGTGTCAACTAGATTGACTTCAGTTTTCGGCTGTCACTGAAAGACCCAAGTTCTGATGTATCGAGAACGCTAATCTGCTGAAATACGCTGAATCTTCACCGCGTCAAAAAATTTTGAACGCGTCGCTTTTAATATCATGAAACAGGCACTTCCTCGGTAAAGGGCATGTTTACTTCTTGAATAATACCTCTTAAAACAAGCAAATACCGGCAACTGTGGCGTTAAACCAGGTCACTGTGACTTGAAGTGCCATGTCCTACATACCAGCATTAAAGACGCCCATAGGACAACCAAGGAGAAGTTTTAGAACCGATTCACAAGGCATTGCCTCCTCGGAAAATGGGACTCGTGCCGATCGATTTGCAGAGATTTCAAAGAGTCGACCTGCACCATCACAGGTGAGGTTCAAAAGTGTGTTACCATCGAGTAAAAATTCAATATCTTTGAACCAAAATGAAAGAGAAAGAAGAAAACACGAAGCTTTAGAGTTCTTGAGAAAAGAAACGAGAGCTAGTCATTCTACGAATCACTCCATACCCAGAAAATATACCAGTCGTCAAAACAATCCTGATTCTTTAAAAACATATCAACTTTTGGGAGAAAGACCGATTGACCGCATACCAGGCTCGTCATCTAGATCTGCCATCTATGATGATCAAACGGTCAAAAATATCACTAGAGAATCACTTCGAAGGAACCCACTGGGATATACCTCACAGATATCTGATAGAAGATCAAGAGTTTCCAAACCTAACAATTCATTTGCTTCAAAAAATAATGGCCTGCTGAGCTCGTTGAGCAATTTTGGATCCAAAGTTTTCCGTTCAATTTTGTATAGTGAGCAAGACACGAATCCCAATGAACCCTCGAGCCAACCCTCATTCAGCTCTTTGGGATCGTTTCGGTCAGATCTTCATAAAGAGCAAGACGATATACTGAGAAGCGAAATCAAGCAAAAAGAGCTGGATCTGCAGTTGGAGGAAAGAAGGCGGTATCTAGATGAGTTAAACAGGCAAATAGTACGGACAGAGAAAACCTTAGCAAGCGATTCTCCGAAAACAATAATGGATCAATCCAAGTCGATAGATCAGCAAATCGGAAAATTGGACGAAAGACTGCAAAATATTTTGGAAGAAGTGAACTCTACTTCGAACGGGAAGCTTCTAAAAGAACTGGAAAGTATCAAAGGAGAGCTGACAACGTTAAGGCGTAAACAAGAATCGAATAACATGAAATTTGAGTCCAGATTTGAGGACATGAAGTTAGAGAATCAACTCAATCGACAAAAATTTGATCAGCTGTTTGAAGAGCTGGAGGAGAAGAGAAAAGAATTAGATTTGGAGAAAGACACTTTGATAAAAATACTCCAACGAAATGGTACCGAACACACGAACACTAAGTTCGATAAAAGGAAAAACTACACTTCTGAAGCGAACATTGATACAACTGCGAGAAAACGGGTTAACAGTTACACCAAAGGTATATTCAGCGATAACGAAAATGGCGAAAATGATGATGACGATGATGATGATGATGATGATAATGATGACGAAGCTGGCTCATCAGATATCATGAAGTACATCAAGGAGAATAGAAGGAGAAATACAGACTATACGCCAGTGAGAGTGAGGAATCGTATCAGGCAGATTACAAACAGTCTGAAAAAGATAGAAAAAGCTGCTAAAAAAACATAATAGCTTGTTAGTTGAGCTATGCTACTTTTGTTAATGTGTTATCATTTGTAAAACTACGCTGATATGTATATATTTATATGTATATATATTTGGAATTCCATTAAACGTTCAATATAAAAGAAAATTAGATTATGTCCATCTGAAAATTAGGATCTGCGTAAGTGAAAAAAAGAAAATAAACAAGCCAGAGAGTTGGTCTATTTTTCAATCCAAGTACCTCTTGAATAAGTTCATGAGCACGTTATCTCTCTTCTCGAAACTGCTCTTAGAATCAATGTAGTCGCAACCTACATCAACTTGGTCGCCATTATTGTAAGCATAGCAAGTTGTTCCGGCAGAACAAGGCATTTTCACCCAGTTTCCAAAGTTGCAAATTGCAAAAGAGCCGTCTGATGCACAAGCGATATCATTTTCGTTGCAAGAAGAAGCACCACCCAAGTAAAGACCTTGCTCAAAGTTCTTGTTGAGACATTGAGCCTTGGCAAGTCCACTAAGTGAGGAGCAATCTGAACCTGAATTGGAACCTGAACCTGAGCCACCAGCAGTGGTAGAAGTGGTAGCAGCAGTAGATGTGGACGAGATAGAGAGAGTGGTGGGAGTAGGCTGAGCCGTCAAAGCAGGTTGTTCACCTACCATTGAGGTTGGGCTAATCAGTGACTCGGAAGTATTGGTATCAATTGAGTTTGAAGTTGTGGTTGAAGATGTAGCAGCTGCAGAGGTAGTTTGTTCCACTGAATTGGTTTGTTCGCTAGAAAAGGATGATGCAGAAATAGGCTGTGAGATAGTTGATTCTTCTGCACTGACAGTCAAAGAGTTGCTAGAGCTAGAACTGGTGGAACTAGTCAAACTCGTGGAACTCGTGGAACTGGTCAAGCTCGTGGAACTCGTGGAACTCGTGGAACCGGCAGAGCTAGAGCTTAAAGAGTTTGAAGGAGTAGCATCTGACAAGCCAGATCCAGAATAAGAGTCATCCAAAAGTGATTGCAAATTGTTGCCAAAGGTGTCACCATTAACTTTATTTGAAGTAGACCATGAAGCATCCCACAAAACGAAACCACCAAAATGAGAATCTTCTTTGTTGAGAATAGTGTTCTGGAATGTGGATTTGATTTGGTCGATGGTAGCATAGCCTGAACCAGCAGCACCTGTAGCGGCTGGCAAGCCAACAAACAATTTGATGTTCTTATTTGGGGAAGTGTTTTCAGCAAAGGTGTTCCAGGTATCCCAGTTGAAGTTGGAGCCTGTAGTTGCACAATAGTTGTTGTAGAACTGGATAAAGGCAAAGTCAATGGATGCATTTTCCAACAAGTCACCAACAGAAGCATCAGGATAAGGGCACTGTGGTGCTGCAGATAAGTAGTAAGTTTTGGATGAGTCTTCGGAGAAATAAGATCTCAACTTGTTAGCAAGAGTAGCATAGCCCTTAGGGTTGTTGTTTTCGATATCAAAATCAAAACCATCAACCACTGCATCGTCGAAAGGTCTTTCAACAGATGAGTCGGAGCCTCCACCAAACATGTTCCACAAGGTGCCTGCAAAATCTGCGGTAGAATCGTCGGAGAATCCGTAGGCACCAGAGGCACCGCCCAGTGAGATGAGGACGGTTTTACCCAAAGATTGACAAGTTTTAATGTCTTTGCCAATCTGAGGACAATGCAGCAAGCCGCTGGAGTAAGACTCTGTGCAAGCGTTGGCAAAGTTGACGTTTGGTTGCTGAGAAGAACCAAAGACATCGATGAAGGAGAGGATGTAAATATCTGCCTTTTCGGAACTACAATAAGATGCTAGGTCTTGTTGTGTTCCAGCAGAGTTCTGGCCCCAGTAGAGGGCAACGTTGTTGTAATCTGAGATCGCAGAGACCACTGTCGATAGGGTAAAAGAAAGTAACAAGGAGTGTAACATTGTAAACGATTGAATTAGTTTGGAAAAAAATTGTATTGTAAAAAGGAATGACAATAGTTGGGGGATATCAAGAGGGTTTAGGGGGTTTTCGAAAGAATGACTAGTAGTTAGGGATGGTTAGAGGAAGTGGCTTAATTGCGGGACTTCAACTTTGGAGGTTAATTGGTTGTTTGGTTGGCTGTTTGGATTGTGTGAGACAACAAGTGACTGAAAAGTGAATGAGGAGCAGATGCTAGTTAGCGAGAGGGTTAGGGTGTTTGAAAGAAAAAGGTAACGAATGAATGAGTTAAGCTGTGTTGGGTAGAGGCTAATTAATTTGCTCTTTTCTAAGAGTGTTGGCCAAAACTAAGGAGCCATGTAGTGAAGAAAAGTGTAAATTCCGATGCATGCTGCGGAGGGAGCAAGGCCAGGAAGGGGTGGATATTTATACGGGGGTGCTTGCTGCTGGTGCTGGCGGTGGGCTGTCCATGGTGCTTTGCAGCACAGATGTGCGTCTACAGGACGCAGTGCAATTGGTGTGCAGAGGTGCTGGACAAGGGTGCTTGAGCCTTTGAGGATGTGAAACCGAAATTAGTGCCCGATCGGGAAGGAGCATCGACCAGCACGCTGGGTGTTGAGCATGTTGGGGGGTGACGGCGGGAGCGCACAGCGAGGCCTGACGGGTGGCTGGGCGGAGGGGGGTTACAGATTGGAGGTGTGTTTCATCCTGTTTGGGACAGGGGGGGACAAGGTATACAGGGGATGTGGAGGGCCCAAAGAGGCATTCGAAGAGGCGTCCGAAGCGCCCGAGAGGCAAGGTACACGAGGGGGGAGAAAAGGGGCCATTGTTAGATGTGCGGCGGCGTCACTCGAGCATGTAGAAGTAGACCCTGCTTCGGAGCTCGACGGTGGACTCGTCGGTGTCGTCCTTGAAGAGCGGGGACCAGTGCTCCATCTCGACGAAGCGGGAGGCGAAGCGGAAGGGCGCCTGCTGGGCGAGGTCGAAGAATTCGAGGTCCTTGTGGAAGAGCTTGGGCCGGTGGGGCGAGAAGGTGACGAGCACCTTGCCCGTGCCCGGGGTGAGCAGGCTGCGGCAGGAGTGGAGGAGCTTGCGGTGCTCGCTGTGGTTGAAGATCACGTCGCTGAGGATGATGACGTCGAAGGTGGAGCACTCGCCCGCCGTGTGCTGGCGGAGCGTGGCCTCGATGTCCGCGGTGTCGTTGCCCCAGATGTACCCGAGGGCGGCGCAGTTGGCGCCGACCTTGTTTTCGGCGATGTTCTTGCGGATGTTGCCGATCAGGTCTGCGTCCGGGTAGTCTGTGGACACCACGAACCGGGCGCCCAAGTGCGCCGAGAGAATCGACGGGAGGGCTCCGCCGGAGCCCACCTCGAGCACCGTCTTGTTGCGCACCAGCGTGTCTGCGTGTTTCTCCAGGTACCGGGCCAGGTAGAGGCACGCGTGCGTCAAGATGTGGCCGTACAACGGCGACGACCCGACGAGGTTGATCTGCAGCCCCGTGTCTGTGGTCTGCGTGAAGTACTCGGCGAGCGTGCCCTGGGGCTGCTCCGGACGGAAGCTCTCCGGTTCTGCAAACAGCGACGCAGGCAGCATGCTCTCTGTCATCGTGGTATCTTCTGCTCTGCTGTGCTGTGCTCTGCTGTGCTCTGTGCTCTGCTGTGCTCTGTGCTTTTGCCCTCTCCACGTTGCCCCGTCCCCTCCTCCGGCCCTCCTGTTGCCCCGTTTTCGCCCCTCCGGCTCTCTATCGCCTCCTGCCCCCTCGTCCGCCATCGCCTGCTCGCCTCGCTGCTGAAAAGTTCCGAGGACGAAAAAAAAAAAAAAAAAAAGCGAAAAGCGAAAAGCGGAAAAAAAAACCGGCCCCGCGTCCCGCTTACGTCAGCCGCTTATGTCAGCAAGACCTAGACTTTTTTTCTCTTTCTCTCCTTCCCTTCTTCTCCTTTTCCCCTCTCCTTTTCCTCCCCCCCCCGCACACCGCCCCTGCCGATCCGCTGGCTGGCCGGCTGGCCGGGCGCTTTGTTGTCCCCGCGTCCCCAAGTGGCAACTATCTCGGTCTGGGACCTCTCCACGTTTTCTCTCCCCCAGGCCGCTGGCGGGGTGCTGGCTAGGTCGTTGCTCGGCTGCGCCGTCTCCGGGAGGTTTTCCTTTTCCGCTGACAGACCCGGTCAGACGCAGTGTACTGCTGGTGTTGAGGCCTTAAGGGTGCACTCTTGAGAATGGTTCGGGTGGTTCAGAGGGTTGTAGTGGGGTTGTGGTGGGGTTGTAGGGTGTTCAAGCACGCTGTCCGGATCGCCGTTCTCTCGCTGCACACGCTCCTGCCCCCCTAGCGTTCTCTAGCCGCTACCGTCTCTCGTTTGCCTCCAAACAGCCCGTCCCCAGCATCAGCCATGAAACCAGCCGTCTGCCTGCACTGGCTGCTGTCGCTCTGCGTCCTGGCGCTCGCCGTGGACACAGACACAACGACGCCGGTGACCACCACGGCGGCGCCGGCTACCACGGCGGCTACCACCACGCCCACAACTGCCGTCACGCCGGCTACCACCACACCGGCTACCACCACACCGGCTACCACCACGCCTGCGCCAGCTGCCACTGCCGCCGCCACAACAACGTCCTCGTCGTCCTCCACCACGGCGCCAACTACCAAAACCACAAACACCCCCACGACAACAGGCACCGGCACAACCGCAACGCCCGCCACCACGGACACAAACACCGGCACCACATACACCCCGCTCACGACCCTCCCGAACCCAACCACAACCAGCATCGACCACAACACCTGGGTCTGGCTGACCATCACAAAGGGAGCCGTCGTGTACGCCACGTCCAGCGCCTACGTCCAGCAGTTCACGTCGATGTACAGCACCATCGCAACCTTCTCCTCGGGCACCATCGGCCTCGGCACCATCAAGGGCACGGTCGGCACAACCAGGGTCTACCGAACCGTCTGACCCCTCCCGTCCCCCCTCTGAACCTTTGAAACAAACAACAAGCATCTCTAGCATACCCACCTTTTTCTCTCCCCCCTCCCCCTTCTTTTTCTTTTCTGTCCCCTTTTCTCAGCTCCACTTCTTCACTTGTATTTTATCTTGGCTTTCCTTCATTTCGTTCGTTTAGTCCCGTCACCTGCCTTTTCTACTCATGTTCTTTTTCTACTTCCGAGCCCCCTCTCCACACTCTTTCGTTCACGTTCCAAATTTTTTGTCTGCTTTTCCACCTCAGCCTTGTCTGTTTAGTTTCCCCCCCAAGTTCACACTACCCCCGTCTTTTCCAAAAACAGTCTTCTTAGTACCGCAAGTTTATATCGATTCTATATCCTCTAATATCTCTAGGTAAATCTCTCACGTGCTACTAGCATTTATTTGATTTCATAGCAAATTATTTCAACTAAAAAATCCTCCACTCTGAAAAGCTAACATGAAAGTGGGAAAAATAGGGAAATAGGGAAAATAGGAAAACAGGGGACTATAAAAACAAGAGTAATGAAAGAAGGGAGGAATATTAAAAAAAGAACTAAACAAAAACCAAATCAAATCAAATCGATTCTATTGATCAACTACTACGGCTTCTTGCTCTGTCTGTTTGTTAATGACCGGTTAAGTTGTTTGCTTATTTATTTACATAATAATCATTGGTTTAGCACCTCTAATCTCGGAATCCTTGTGTCTCAAAAATTCTATCTTGTCTTCGTCACCCAATTTCAACACCTTCTTGAAGGTCTCGCCGATGGCTCTCAATTTCTCCTCATCGCAGGACTTGGTCCACAAACCAATCTTGACAATACCCTTTCTGACGTTAAAAACAACACCGTTGACTTCGTTTTCGTCCTTCTCGATGGTTTCACCAATGACACTTAAAAGGGCTCTGATCCAAAGCTCGTTCAAATCTTCTCTTCTGCCCTTGAACTGGCAGTACCACTTACCGCCCTGTGCATTCTTGGAGTCTTCCCATTCAGGCTTGATGTCGTCCCTGAACAAGTGGTAGTCCGATCTCGATGGCAACTCATTCACCTTTGGAATGGCGTGAAAAATCCCCCAGAATTCCTCAACCGTGTTGAAGCTCACAACTGGCTTCAAAAGCTCTGCCCAACTCTCGTTGTTGTCGACAGGTGGCTTGGTGTACCACAAGGTCCACTTGGAGTTGAGCGGGTGTTTGACGTTGAACTCTTCACCGTTTTCTAAAACTGTGGTATCTTTCTTCTCATCTAAAGATAAGTCCTTAGTGGCATTATTTAATTCTTCAGTAGACATCTGTAGAACAATAGGTTATCAAAACACAGCGCTGTCCTTGCGCCAGATAACAGTTAGTATATGAATGCGGAAGGACCGATCCAAATGGAACGGAAACACGCCAAGGCAAAAAAAGGGGAACCACCACTGTGCCGAGCACGTCTCCTGCGGGGGCACCTCCTCCGCCCTTCCTCTCCTCGCCCGGCTCTATTCTGCTAAGCATCACTGCATACCTTTTCCAAACAAACTCTCAATGAACAATCCGTGCTGGGTGGTAAAGGATCCAGAAGCCAACGGGGATACGGTGCACAGGCCTGTGGCCCTCTTCTTCTCTTCCTCTTCTTTTGCTCTTCTTCACCGCTGGCCTGCTCAGTTTTCATGCGACGAGAACGAGGAAAATTTCAGTTTTCCGGAATTTTTTTTCTTGGGCGGTCGATCGTCTTAAAACGGTCGGAGATGACGACTTGGAAGGTCAAGTGTGTCTGGAGGGCCTGACGAGAAGCAAAAGGAGGAGTAAGAGAGGGCTCTAGGGGCTCTGAAAGGGGCAGACATGGAGTCAGAGCAGAGCAAAGGTGACAGAAATAGACAAAATGCACTGATTGTTGACCGGGGGCTAGCGAAAAGCGGAACGAAGGTGCACGGAGTGAACCCAGCTCTGCTTATCGAGAAGATCCTGCGAGAGAGGATCCAGGACGCTCACTACTGGCACTTGCGGGCGTCGCAGCTGGGATTCTACGAGGTGCTGGACGAATGTGTCGAGTCGGTAGTGGTGGTCGGGACGTATGTGAATGCGGCGAGGACGAAGGCATGCAAGTTCGTGGTGCTGTTGTTCCGGTTGCTGCAGTTCGAGGTTCTTCCCGAGGACGTAGTCGAGTGGCTCGTTGCTGGGGAGCACGGCTTCAAGTACCTTTCTGTGCTCTTCATGGTCTACGCACGGCTCATGTGGGAAGACCAGGCGAAGCTGTGGACGGTGCTCGAGGCGAGGCTGGACGACTTCCGGAGGATCCGTGTGGTGGAGAACGGAGCAGTGCGCTTGGCTCACGTGGACGAGATCGCAGACTCTCTCCTCGAGGAAGCAAAGTTTGTGGACATGGCTCTGCCGAGATTGGTGAACCGGTGGGTGTTAGAGGAGCAGGGCGTCCTGGAGGAGCGGGAGAGCGCTCTTGTGGACGAGTTCGAGCGGGAACTTGAAGATGCCGAGTCTTGAATTACTGTACAGAGATTAACATGAATACATACGTAGGCCTCAGAACCCTCTGTTCTTCGCCCGTGCCGTGCGTTTAGGCGCCCTGCCGGGCGCACTGTGCGGACCGGGCTGGCTCTGGTTCTGCTGCTGCAGCTTCTTCTTCGGTCTGAACACCGAGTCCGAGAGGATCGAGTCCAAGTTCAGCTCGTCCGGCAAGAGCACCATCCGCACCTGGTTCCCACGGATAGTCATGTGCTCCAGCGCCGCCGGAGTGCGGTCCACCGCCGTCATCTTCACGTCCTTGAGATTGATATTCATCGCCGGCGACACCGACAGGATCGTGCCCTGCACCATCGTCCCGTTCTTCAACTCCACCTGCACAGACTCGTTATGCAGCTTCATGAGAAAATTCACCAACTTCATGCTTGTCGTGTGCGTGTGTTATCCTATGCTGTGCAATGTGGAATGGGTCTTCTTGTGCCACCGCTTCTTCTTTCTTATTTCCTCTTTCAACACACCCTCCAATTCATGCCCGAGGCGAAAATGCAAAAAACCCTCCCGCGCCGCAGGCAGAGAGTGCGGCCTGCCTGTCTAGAGTGGACATCTTGCTCTTTGCACGCCTGTCAGAGGCAATTCCAGCAAAAGCGCCGGCCTGGACGGAGACGGAGTGGCTACACAGCACCGAGCCATACTCAATTCGCAGCACGCAATGGTGAACCTCATCATTAACCCGCTTTCCAAAAAGCTCAAAAAGATCAACTGCGACACCACGCCAAACACGCGTCTTTCTGCCATCATCGAGGCCTATGCCAAGAAGAACAGCGTCTCCGATCCAAACCGAATTAAGTTCTCCTACCTGGCAGAGGAGAATGACAAGGAGAAGGACAAAAAGAAAAGGCTTCCTCTGAAAAACTACTTGACACTCGAGGAAAATGGCCTGGACTTCGCCCAGGCCTCCACACTCAACGTTTATGCCAAGGACGTCGGGCCCCAGATCGGCTGGAGAACCGTCTACTTTCTCGAATACCTAGGACCAATGATCATACACTCCTTGTTCTACTACGGGTACTACAGTGCAAGCGACATGACCTACACCCAGGTGCTTGCCTATAACTTGACTCTCTTGCACTACTTGAAGAGAGAGTACGAGACCTTGTTCATCCACACGTTTTCTGCAGACACCATGCCTTTTGCATTTCTATTCAGAAACTCAGGACACTACTGGATCAACAGCTTGCTCATTGCCTTCTCCGTCTACTCCCCACAGAGCGTTGTCTATAGCAACAAATTCTGGAGCGTGATCCACCATGTTGAGGACCGCTCCTTGGACGAATTGAAGTGGTTCGGGGGTGCCATGGTTCTCTTTGAGATCTGTAACTTATACTGCCACATCATCTTGAGAAGATTGAGATCGGACGGCACCAGAGCACACAAGATCCCTTACGGTTTCGCCTTCAAGTTTGTTTCTTTTCCAAACTATCTTTTCGAATTTCTCTCCTGGACTGTGTTTGCCGTCATGACCAACAATTGGTCCTCCTACGTTTTCCTCGTTGCTGGAACAGGTACCATGATGATGTGGGCTAAGCAGAAACACGCAAAGTACAAGAAGACCTTTGGGGACAAGTACCCAAAGAACAGAAAGGCCATGATTCCTTTCATCTTCTGATGCTTCCTCCAAAATTACTTACGACACGTATTCACGATTCAGTTACACGTAAATATCTATTATCTACTTAGATATACTCTCATATAACTTCATATATCGCTTCCTCTATCCAGCGGCTTGCACAAACATACGACGTGTGTGCACGGTTATTGGTCTTTCTACGCCTGAAACGTGTGCGCCATTTTTGGCGGAGTTCAGAAGTATATTTACATAATTAATATTTACATATATCGATCGAGTGGCATACTCAACGGCGTAGAATTATTACCACGTTTTCTGTCTCTAGAGCTGTCCTTCTCTTCCTTCTGTGACCATTGAGTAACTTGGCTAAGCAAAAGGTACTCACTACACGCCGGTTACCTGCTCAGATGCCTGACCCCACTCCAGGGCCTTCTCAGCAAGACCCCCCCCAAACAAACTCGGTCGGCTCAACCAACTCTACACGCTCAGTCTCTAACTCAAACTATACCCAGAACGACGATTCCAATTGGACTTACCCCAATACAAACCCGAATCCTAAGATAGAGAAGAAACAGTCCACAAGATGCATTCGGTCTCCGTTGCCGCAATCTATTTCACGGCAGCATAATGGAAACAACCCCAATCACCACCGACAATACGTTTTGCTAAGAGATAAGGCTCAGGGTAGTAATTCTGCTGCTTCGCCGCTTATTTTGTCCGAAATGTCTGGTAACCCACAATCCCCACAACTTCAAGGACAACCAAGTCAGTTGTCACTGAACCAGGGGAAGCCAAAACCATATCTACGCAAACAAGCCTCAGCCAAGTACGTTTTCTCCGTTGACGATAACGAAGATGAAATTGAGGAAGATCTCACTAGGGAATACCTAGAAGGCTATGGAGATGCCCTCAGACAAAGATTCAAATCATCATTGCAATCTCCTTCTGCTCCTCCTGAGGCAACCAACAATGCAGTCCAAGACAAGAAGAAAGAATTGGAGCACGACGTGATGAATAACCTCCAACAAGCTAGTAAGAACTTGAAAGACTTGAAAGATCTGGAAGTGGATTCTATACACAAATCCCAGGAGAATTATGATGACTATGGTGAAGAATATCCACAAGGGTCAAGTAACAATACATACAGAAACGTCAGCGACTCGAAAGAACCCGTAACTTCTGCCAAAGAAGGTAAGAACGTTAGTAATAATGCTCCTGATGACGACGTTGATGATAATGCTTCCATGCTCTCCAATGAATCATTCACTTTGAAAGAAAGACAGGTTGCAATCAATGAAACACATCCCTTTGGTATCAGAATCTGGAAACCTGCAATTTATAAAAAAGACAGAAGTGTTCAAAAAGAAGCAGAGTTGGATATTCATGCTATTCCGGGGGCAAAACCTAAAATCAGCTATTCTGTTGGTTTTTTCAATATAATTTGGGCATGTACATTTGGACTTGTGCTATACTTAACCTGTATGCTTCTAGGAACAGTGACTTTTTTCTTTTCCATGTTTTGCAACCCAAGAACAAATGACTCTGTCAAGTACGCTAAATTTTATTGGAACTTAGGTTCTTACTTGCTATATCCGTTTGGGAAAATTGTTATTCTAAAATCAGACAAAAATTATATCAACGAGGACGCTAACGTTGGCAGTTCAATTGATGAATTTGCCAGGTGGAGGACACAGAATCAAGGAAAGTTGTTCTTTTCTGCTCCTAACGCATATCAGCTTCATTTACACAAACCTGATCCTGACAATGCCGAAAATGTTCCTTCTCCGATGGTTGGGACTGCACCTACAGTACCAGAAACCACTGTTTCTGATTTGACTGACGATGATGAGCTAAACACCACTTTTTACAAAAAACGTTTCTTTGGTAGAGGTGATTGGAATATCGGTCGTGTGGTGTTCTACGTTCAATACTACTTGATACTGGTGCCAATTGGAATTGTTTTCAGTTTTATTACCTGGCTTTCTGCTTTTTGTATTCCAATGACGAAAGTGTTGACGATCATGGCTAGCCATATCAGACGCCATCCGTTGGCACTATCTTTCGAAGATGAAAATCAATATTATAGAAGACAATTGGCAAACCCTCAAATGCGTAAGAATGAATCATTTTTGATTCTTACTTATCGTTCATTTGGGTTCCATTATTACAAATATACTGTTGATGGAACCAACATTTTCTTTATCAATTTGAACTTTCTTGTCATTTTCACGATCGTAGACTTTTACTTCCTTAAGAGCAAGTTTCATTGGATCAATCCATTAACAGACTCCACGGTAATTTTTGGCTTATGCTTAGTTTCAATTATTCCATTGGCTTACTTCATAGGACAAGCTGTTGCATCTATTTCGGCACAAACTTCTATGGGAGTAGGTGCTGTTATAAATGCGTTTTTCTCAACCATTGTCGAAGTTTATCTTTATTGTATTGCACTAGACCAATCCAAGGCAAAATTGGTAGAAGGTTCATTAATTGGATCAATTCTTGGAGGTGTCCTCCTTCTTCCTGGTGGCTCAATGTGTTTTGGTGCTATTAGAAGAAAAACACAAAGATATAATCCTGCTTCTGCAGGAGTTTCTTCAACAATGTTACTATATGCAATTTTGGTCATGTTGTCACCAACCATTTTATATGAGATCTATGGTGAATACAAAGTTCGCTGTCAAGCTTGCGATCTTTCCTCTGGTGAGGATTGTAGAAACTGTCATTATTATCAGCCTTCCGTTGTCATTGATCCGCTTTACATTAATCACTTGAGACCTTTTACAATCATCTGTGCTTTGAGTTTGTTTTTGGTCTATTGCATTTGTTTATTATTCACCTTGAAAACACATGCTGCACTGATTTGGTCAAATCCAATAACTTCGAAGGAGAAGAAGCTGGATTATACTCCTGGAGTTGCCCCTGCTCCGACATCTGAAATTCAAAGTGTGACATCATTCAATTTGAATGACCAAAATACAACTTTGAACAGTTTGAGACCAGTTAACCAGAATGCTAATAGTCAAATATCCAAGACTGAATCCTCCACTCCTCCACAGCAAAATATACCTCCTCAAAAGCTTCAATCACAACCACCAGCGGTAGAGCCATCTGGCGGGCATGATGCACCAAATTGGTCACGTACCAAATCTACAACAATCCTTCTTACTGCAACACTTATGTATGCGATCATTGCAGAAATATTGGTTGATTGTGTTGATGATGTTTTGAAATCGATTGCAATTAATCCCAAATTTTTGGGTTTGACCATTTTTGCGCTTGTTCCAAATACCACTGAGTTTGTGAACGCTTTCTCTTTTGCAATACATGGAAACGTTGCATTAAGTATGGAGATTGGTAGTGCATATGCCCTACAAGTTTGTTTATTACAAATTCCTATTGTCATGTTGTATTCGGTTTGGAACTTCAGTAAAGCTTATACAGATAGTCAAAACTTCCCGGTATTGATATCCAAGACGATCAGTGGTGAATGGAAAGGATTACCAAGATTATCACAACTATTGAGATTGGCACCATCTTTTTCGTCCTTGGATCCAATGCTTGTTTCGCCTGTGGAAAATGCTATTGCTGGTACATTTGGCATTACTGGTGAGATGGGCGCTGTGGATCCAGGACAGCTTGCCAGCATTGGAGTCGACAAAATCTTCTCCCTAATTTTTCCACATTGGGACTTCATAGCATCTTTGCTTGGGGTTTACATGTTCACTTACATTTACACCGAAGGTAAAAGTAACTATTTCAAAGGCTCCATTTTGATCTTCTTGTATCTGGTCTTGATCAGTGGGTTTTATTTTGCCCTCAAAATTGACAGTGAAAGCCTTGCAGATTTTGAAACATTGGAAGTGTTTGGCGGCAGAGTCTGGAATAGGAAATAAGTAAAGACATTCTATTCTTAATACGTACATTTAATAGGATCTATTATGAATTTACTCCTTAATTATATAATTGTTCTCCAAAGTATAAAATATAATAATTATTTCATCAATGCATTATGATTGTTCGGCCACTGAAGCTTCGAATGCATTGTCTAAAATTTTGACACCTTCAATCAAAGTCTCGTCCTCAATGTTTAGCGGTGGAACGAATCTGATGACGTTACCTCCTGCAGTGATGACTAGCAATCCCAAATCTTGAGCCTTTGCAACAATCTTTGCCGGGCTTTCCTTGCACTCCAAACCCAAAATCAAACCTTGTCCTCTGACCTCAACAATGGAATCGCTATATTTTTCCTTTAGTTCATTAAGCTTGCTTCTCAATAATTCACTTTTTTGGTTGACTTTGGCCAAGAACTCTTCGTCAGCTATTCTTTCTAGTACGTTGCATCCGATTCTACAAGCCAATGGGTTACCACCAAAAGTGGTTCCGTGATCACCGACCTTCAACACATTTTCGACGTCCTCACTGATCATTGTTGCACCGATTGGGAAACCATTACCCAAGGCTTTAGCCATGGTTAAAATGTCTGGGTGAGCTTCCTTTGGTAATTTTGAGTGAGCCCATAAGGTACCACTACGGCCCATACCACATTGAATTTCGTCATAAATCAAAACGGCGTTGTTTTGCTTACATAGCTGTTTCAATTGGATCAGAAATTCAGGCTTCATTGGATGGACACCACCTTCACCTTGAACAGGCTCGATAATGACACCACAAGTCTTCTCATTGATCAAGGCACGGACTGAATCTATATCATTGGGAGTTGCGACATGGACTCCGGGGACCAATGGTGAAAATGGTGCTTGGTATTTAGGGTTAGGGGTGACACTCAATGCGCCCATAGTACGACCATGGAAAGAGGTTTTGAAAGTGATAAATTCGGTTTTGTCAGAAGAAAAGGACTTTCCGTGCTTTCTGGCAAATTTCAAAGCGGCTTCGTTAGCTTCGGTACCCGAGTTGCATAAGAACACACGAGATGCGTCGTGCATACCGTTGAATTTCTTTGTTTTTTCTACCAACTGCTTGCTTAGCTCGAGAGTCCATGGGTTGTGGTAGAGGTTGGAGCTGTGCATGAGTGTGGAAGCTTGATCGAACATGATCTTGGCGATTTCCGGGTCGGAATGACCTAGCGAGACGACGGCAATCCCCGCGGTAAAATCAATGTACTTCTTTTGGTCCAAATCATAAAGATAGGATCCCTTTGCCGATGCGAGAATAAAAGGAGGACGAGAGTAGGTCGTGACTTCAAATGGAACGTGTGAAGACAAATAGTCCTTTGTCGAGATGAATCTTTTTGTAGCAGCGTTTGGCACGCATTTCATTAACTTGCTGAATCTCAACATGGTTAGCTTCTTGTTTGTGCTTTAGAAGTAGAGAGCCTGAGATACACCAAGGTTGAACGAGGAGAGTTGTAGAGCTGGGGAAAACAGTGAAGAGAAAATTTCAGTCTTCACTGTTACTGTCGAAGAGGAAACCGGAATGGTCCCCCCTCGCTGAAAAGGGTAATTTCAGTAAGTTAAGCGCTCTACTGTGAGTCACTACGGAAGCGCTGACATAAGCCATTTCATTAGGTTTGCCCTGATGCATCCGTACACCGTCTAAGAGAGCGAGAACCTCACACCTAGCGATTTTTTTCCAACAGAGTGAGTGAATCTACCTGGCAGGATGAATGAAGATGAAGAGAGAGGACGGAGAGGTTCGGTTGACAACAGAGAAGAGAAGAGCGCATTCCTCGAGTTTTCAAAGACAGATACCACTACCGGACCAGCTACGATGTCTGCCAGCAAGTTGTTCAGCGTTTCCTCTGCAGAAGCCTTTGCGAAGCTTCCAGAGAAGCTTCAGAACTTCTTCACGAAATTCCCACCAGCACCCATCAGAAAGTACGCCGACCAGCCAACGGCCTGCAATGCCGAGGACGCCAACCCATTTTTGGCGAACCGTCATCCGGTAACCGGACGCACACATGAGCCACTCTACAGTCTACGTCGCCAGAGTGACCTTTACAAGCTGGCGTACAAGTTTGGCATTGCGGATCTGATGCCACCTCTCGCCAACGGAAAGAAGTTCTTTGCCGAGAAGCACGAAGCATCGCCTATCTTGAAGGGTGTCTTGTATCCTAAGGGCCACAAGTGGGAGAGAACGTTTGCGGAAAGAAAGAAGAAGATCCAGGATGCGCTTGGAGAGGTCGACAACATCCTCATCAAGCACAGAGGTGCCAAATACAGAAAGAGACTGGAGAGAAGAGAAAAGGAGGAAAAGCGCTGGATCTGATCCGTCTATATATTGTTTATACAACTGTACATACCAAATCACGCATAGTAACACAAACGTTGAAGTCAGCATCGCAGGAGACCCAGTCTCCTGAAACGGGCTTTCAGAGTGGACAATTTTTACGTACCTTACGAGAGTGGTTCTAGGTGAAATATTATCATTTATAAAATTAGTGCTATAGACAGATGGTTCGGTGGTCAGGCTGCAGAAGCGCATCAGAGCTTCAACTTGTTGAAGATCTCCTCCTCGGTCAAGGCGGGCTCGTTCTCGGCGGTAGTGTCTGCGGAGGCAGTGGCGGAGGAGTCCTTGTTGCTGAACTTGGCGTCAAGGATCTTCGTCTGCTCGACGGCGTCGGTCTTCCATTTCTGCAGGACCTCGGTCTCCTTGTCGAAACCTTCTTCGATGGCGGTCTTAGGATAAACTGCGCCGAACATCTCGCCCTCTTCCCGGACAACGTTCATCTCTGTCTCGTCCTGGATCTTCAGTCTGTAGTACTCAAACTTCGCCTGCTCGTACGAGTCAAGGAGAGTCTTTTTCTCCGTCTCCATGAGGTATATGGTTCTTTGGACAACGCTCTCCCCGTCGAGCTTCTTCCCGAACTGCCTCAGATGGCTCCAGTCGAAGCTCTCATTGCCAAGATTGTTTTCGTTCTCCACGAGGTTCTTTGGATCGGCAAGCTCCCACGGGTGCTGTTTGTAGAAGAGCAGACGAAGGTCGTCCTCGATGAAGTGCAGCTGCTGTGACTTCAACAGACTCGAGACGTCCTTCTTCTTCTGCACCTTCACCTTCGTCACGTAAAACCCATCCGCCAGTCTCGCGTTGATGTGGCTGATCGCAGAAACCTCTTCCGCTTTCGTCTTCTCCAACACCTCCAACCGCACGCTCTTGTTGAACGCATGGCGAGGAGTGTTGTGTGCGAGCACCTTGTACCACGCAGGCTGTGATGAGACAAGCCCCGAGCTGAGATACTCGCTGGTTCTCTGGAGCACCTGGTTGGCAGTCTTGATCGAGTTCATTGCGCTTCTCCTGTACTGTGGTCCTGCCCTCTCTTCTCCTTTCTTTCATCACCTTCTTCTCTTCACCTTCTGCCTTCTTCTTTCCTGTCTTCACCACCTTCTTCTCTGATGCCGACTCTCGCTAGCTGAAAAAATCCATTTTCGCCGAAAATTGAGCCGATCGACCCGTGTTGACTTTTTCAGATGGCCCAGAGGGCTCCGGTTAGGGCTCCGGATTATCTTGCCACCTGTTTGCTTATCCACTTGCTGTGCTGAAGGCCTGTTTTACATCTCTGTGCGTCTGACAAGATCAATTACCCCCCAAAACAGTAGAACAGCAGAGCAGCGCACAATGTCCAACACAAACATCAAGAAGACTAAGGTCGCCATCATTGGCACAGGGATTTTCGCCAAAAAGGCGCATTTGCCATCGTTGACGGACTCCCCATACTTTGAGCCGGTGGCGTGCTTCAACCGGACCACCAGCAAAGCGGAGGAGTTTGCAGGCCTTTCGACGCCTGCACTCAAGGTGTACCAGGAGTTTGACGATGCGTTCAGGGACCCGGAGGTCGATTTGGTGGACGTGTTGTTGCCCGTGCAGTACAACCTCGAGGCCGTCGAGAAGGCCGTCAAGTACGGCAAGAACGTGGTGATCGAGAAGCCGATTGCGGCGAATCTGGACCAGGCCCGCCAGATTGTGCGTCTTGCGAAGGAAAACCCTAAGGTGCTGGTGGCAGTGAACGAGCACTGGGTGTACTTGAAGGCGGTCACCGAGTTGAAGGCCGCTATTGCGAAGATCGGTACCGTGGTGGGCTTCAACTACCACTCGACGGGCTCCTTCAACTTCAACAACCAGTACTTGAGCACCTCCTGGCGCCAGAACCCAGAGCACATTGGCGGCTTCTTGAGCGACGGTGGTGTGCACCAGTTGGCGCTTCTCACGTCCGTGCTCGGCAACGTCGAGGCGTTGAACGCCCGAACCGTGCAGGTGAGACCACAGAGCGGTGACGTCGACGTCGTCTGGGCACTCTGCAAGATGGCCTCCGGTGTCGTCGGCTCGTTCAACTATGGCAGCGCCTTCGGCAACAAAGAGAAGAAGGGCTTCTTCGAGATCCTCGGCGACAACGGCAGCGTCTACTACGACTTCTCTCCAGCCACGGGCAACCGCTTCGTCGTACGCACGGGCGGCCACACAGCCGGCGACGAAAAGACTGAGGAGGAGGTCCTCATCAAGGACGAGTTCTGGAGCACCGCTAGGGAGTTCGAAAAGCTCGGCAGAGAACTCCACGGCGAGCCGGGTAGCGTCGTCTGCTGGCCCGAGGTCGCCTTCCACCACTTAGCCATTGTCGATGCCATGCTCAGAAGCTCCAAGACTGACGCTGCCACTGTCCAAGTGGCTCTACCATAGGCACGTACGCACACTCGTATACTTTATAACGCGTAGAGGCCAACGCGTAGAGTTCAACGCAACCCTCCGCATACTATTTTCATTCACACTTGCCTATAAAGCAAACTAACGACTTCGAGGTCCATCAAGACGGCCATGCCGTCAAAGCTACCATCAAACTTTCATCGGAATAAACACAGAAATACATCAAAATATTAGCATCACTACAGATGTACTTTCAGTAATGACAGATAATAAATCAGCACAATAAACAGTAAAATAAGATCTTATTAAACAGGCGCAAAGTATGAGAAAACATGTATAATGATATAGCGGAACCTGAACTATTTTCCGAAAACTCCCCAATCGCCCTGTCCCCAAGTAGTTTTTAAAGTCCAATGCTTAATCTTCCACAATCCGTCTCTAGCATCCTTAACCAACTCGACCGCATAAAGGCCTCCAGCAAGCAAGAAATCAGAGCCAGGCTTCATGCCCTCTCCACCGCGGTAGTGTTGAGAAAGAGCTGAGCATGACACCTGAGCCTTGGATTCCTCGGTGATGTTGATACGCATGTTGGTGAGGAAATGGTTGGTGTCCATCTTGGCGATATTGGCATAGCATCCACTGTATATCGCATCATAGCCTTCCATGACAGTGCCGTTAAGGACCAAAACGGCATCCTCAGTCAGGGCAGATTTGAAGAGAGCATCGTCGGCGGTGTCAAAAGCCATGACTCCTCGGTAGAGGGCATCAGCTATGGCATCACGGTCGCTGAGGGCAGGTGTGAGTAAAGCTGGAAGTGCTGGTGTGGTCATGATGTATATCGATTTACGCACTGGTGTAGTATTAAAGCTGTCTGGGCGTTGCGAAATATGGTTATAGGACTCTACAATGGAAATGAGAAAAGATGTAGAGTACATTTGCCCAACTGGAAAGCTTTCAGCTGAGGCATGTCATATATGTGTACCCCCTATGGCCACATGCGGTTCTCCCGAAGGTTATATCCGACGGATGGGATTAACGGAGTTACCGTGAAGCCTCGTGGAAAAGCTTTTTGCACGGCTGCAGCAATCCCTTCGAGACGACCTCGCAACCCTGCTCCCTTAGCAAAGCTAGCAATGCTTGGAATCGGTCATGTATACTGATTCACAGTGCAAGTGCTCTAATCAGTGACATCATCCCTCATCATTCGCTCCAGCGATAAACATGAAAATTTCTCGTAAATCCATCATATGCAAGATTTGACACTCTTGGTTTAAACATGATTCCAGAAATAAAGTCGGGCAAGTAGAGTACATTAGATCCTTTTTTGAAGATTTCTCTTTGGTGGATTTATTCAAACCCCAAAACTCCGATGATTTTGGATCACCTGGAACCCCAGCCTCCAAGTGGCGCACTGCATTGAATTAGGATAAAAGAGTTGGAAGAATATGGTCACTGTGTCCGGTTCTCTGACCCATACAAGTCTAGTGGAAGTAAGCAGAGGGATGTAAAGTCTTCTCAACTTTTCCAAAGGACTAACGAACGGGCTGGACCTATGCTAAGTCAGTTGAATTATAAGCAGTACCTTCTCGGCGCGGTGTCTATGGGCATTTGGGGCGAATGGTGATTCCCCCCCTTCGTTCTTTTTCATCGTTTTATATCAGCGAAAAAGCAGACCAGCCTCCCCGGGGTCATCACGAGCCATGCCGTCATAGCTCTCATCTTTATCAAGCTGTCTATTTCTCTTTCTGCTCTTTCTGTGTTGCCTCCCCTCCTCTGCCGGCTCTTCTCTATTTGCAGCATTCCCCCAATATCCGCCTTTGCTACAGATACTCGCAAAACAAAGTCTCACACACAGGCACACACACATACACACACATTGCAACAGAGCAGGATGCACAGCAAGGAGTACATGCCGCTGCCCGGTTCTCAAAACACCTCCTTTTCCTGGCGGTACATATCGCTGGTGTCGATAGTGCTCGTGTACGGAACTAGTTTGCTGCTCTCTCAGGTTAATAGTCTCTACGTGAACCACAAGCAGCTTGGTTTGCAGAGGCAGCTTGATTACCATCCAGCAGATAAAGAAATACAGGGTTTGGCGTTTGACGCTGACGCAAAAGCCAAAAGACCACTTACTTTCAAAGACGTCAGAAATGGGACGTTTTACGCCGAAAGCAAAGAAATACAGTGGATCCAAACCCCGGAATCCTTGACAAACGACTCCGGAGATTACATCGTCGTTGAAAGGGGGAACTACTACTTGAGAAGCTTGCAAGACTCGGCCAAGAAAACCGTGCTCTACGACCTCGGCAGTTCAATAGAGTACCAGAACAAGACTTATGCTGTGGAGTCTGTGACCTTCAGCAACGACTTGAAAATCGCTCTTCTGACGTGCAACAAACGCCACAACTGGAGACATTCGTTTTTTGCAGCATACTTCGCTTACAACGTCGAGACAAAGGACATCCAGCCCATCATCGCATCGAGCACCGAGGAGAACAGCAAGATCGCCTTGTCTGTCATCTCCCCAGACTCCTCCAAAATCGCATACGTGTTGAACAATAACGTCTACGTCAACGATGTGTCTGACTTCTTCAGTCCCGCCAGCAGACAAATCACCTTTGACGGCGGCGACCAAATCTTCAACGGCAAGCCAGACTGGGTCTACGAGGAAGAGGTTTTTGAAAGTGACCGTGCCCTTTGGTGGTCTCCAGACTCCTCCCATCTTGTCATCTTACGCTCAAACGACACAGAAGTGCCGACTTTCCCTATTCCCTACTTCGTTCAGAATAGCCCGGGAAACAGTTCCTCCTATCCGACGCTTGAGAGCATCAAGTACCCAAAGGCAGGTTTTGCCAACCCAATAGTCGACATCCTCATCTATGATTTGTCGAACGACACCCTCAAACAACTCCCAGCCTCGGATCCTTTCTACAATGATGAAGAAATCAACAACACCGATAGGTTGATCACAGAAGTCACCTGGGTTGGAAATGAACAGGTTCTTGTGCGTGTCACTAATAGAGAGTCAGATATTCTGAAAATATTTATTGTCTCATGTCCGTTGTCCGATTCCGAGATGTCCTCAATCGTAAGCCGATTTGAGGATGGGAGAGATGATAAATCCTGGTTCGAAATCTCTCATAATACCATCCACATTCCGAAATCGGAGAAAAGACCCTTGGAAGGTTACATCGACATGATGGCCGTTGATGGCTATGAACACTTGGCTTACTTTTCTCCTCCAAATGCTTCCGAGCCAAAAGCCTACTTAACTAAGGGAGAATGGGAAGTTGTAGACGGCGCTGCCGCTTATGACTTTGTCAGCGACAAGGTATACTTTGTTTCCACTGAGAAATCTTCCATTGAAAGACACGTCTATTCCGTCGATCTTGAAGGTGCTTCAAAGGAAAACCTGACAGATGTCAGTAAAGATGGATGGTTCGATGTATCTTTCTCCAAAGGTGCTCGATATTTGTTATTGTCTTATCAAGGCCCAGATGTTCCGTATCAGAAATTGCTAGATTTACATAAAGGCTCTTCCGAAGATTTTTCAGTCAATACCGATCTACAAAAAACTTTGGACGAATATTCTCTTCCTGAAGTCAAATTTGGGAATATAACCTTAGATGAAGGCCTAACAGTCAACTACAAGGAAACGCTTCCTTTAAACTTTGATCCTCAGAAGAAATATCCGCTTTTATTCTTTGTTTACGGGGGTCCGGGTTCTCAACTAGTACAAAAGCCATTTTCGATTTCTTTCTCTTCTGTCATTGCAGCTGAACTGGACGCAGTTGTTGTCACTGTCGACGGACGTGGTACAGGCTTCAAGGGAAAGAAATTCCGGAATATTGTTAGGGACAACTTGGGGTATTATGAAGTTTTGGATCAGGTTACAGCAGCTAAGCATTGGATTTCCTTGGGATACGTCGATTCAGAACGTACTGCTATCTGGGGATGGTCTTATGGTGGATACATGACCCTTAAAACTTTAGAACACGATCAAGGTGAGGTCTTCAAGTATGGAATGTCGGTTGCTCCAGTTACAGACTGGAAATTATATGACTCCGTGTATACGGAAAGGTATATGCATACTCCACAACAAAACCCAACAGGCTACAAAAACTGTCGTGTTGGTGAGGCCGAAGGATTCAAAAACGCAAAAAGATTTTTATTAATGCATGGTACGGGTGATGATAATGTTCATTTCCAGAACAGTATGCAATTTATCGACTCTCTTGATGTTGCAGGTGTTGAAAATTATGACATGTACGTTTTCCCAGATAGTGACCACAGCATTCGTTGGCACAACGCAGGTATGGTTGTATACGATAGGTTATTTACTTGGTTGAAGAGGGCATTTGACGGTGAGTTTGAGGACGTCTACTCTCTCAATGCAGTAAAGCCTAATGGTCACATGGATGATCGCTTTTTTATAGATTTATATGGTTAGTTTATCGCATCGGGTTTCCTTTTTTTCTTTATCAAATTTAGTACTGTATTCCTATAATAATAATAATAATAGTAGTAATAAAAGGTAAGCTTTCAATCTCAAAATTATAAATACATTCTTTATAAATCAGGGCATTTTGCGTGTGCACTACTAGCAGACGTCTTTGCCTTTTTGTATAGTTCAATGAAAACCGTAGCCATCGAGGCCATAAGCTAATTCTTGCTCTAAGTCAATATTATTCGAGTTCTCGAAGATCATCTCCTCCGGGTGTGGAGGAAGGTCCTGGTCGATGTACTGAAGGGCATCAGTTGGGGTGAGTAAGGATGGCATCATATCTTGATGCATGTGTTGTTGTTGCTGCTGTAACTTTTGTTGCTGGTGTTGTTGCTGTTGTTGATGTGGTTGTTGTAAGCTCTGCTGTTGTTGTAAATTTTGCTGTTGTTGTTGTTGTTGTTGTTGTTGTTGTTGTTGTTGTTGTTGTTGTTGTTGTTGTATGTTCTGTTGCTGCTGTTCATGCTGTTGCTGTTGCTGTTGCTGTTGTTGCTGTTGCTGTTGTAAATTATGTTGTTGCTGTTGCTGTAGCTGTTCCTGTTGCAAAAGAATTTGTGATGCATTGTTTCCTTCATTTGGATAAGAAAACTTGGATGAATCAAAAATCTCTTCTTCTCCTGTATAGGGACGGCGCACAAAGTCTCTGAACGCACGTACTTCATGTATAATCATTTCACGCATCATACCTAAATCATCTACTGCCTCGAAGTCAAAGTCAAACTTTTTTGGACAGTTGGGCTCGTCCATTGGATCATGCCACACCTCCAAGTATGGATGTTCAAGAGCTTCATCGACATTGATACGCTGGTTCGGCTCTAAGGTAAGAAGCTTCTCCAGTAAATCTATCGCCAGAGGTTCAGCTTCAGGGTATAAAGCATTGAAGGGGATTTTAGGCATGAATGGTAATGACCGGATATAGGCTTGTGCTCTCGATGATTTAATCGTTTGGATGGTTTCTTCATCAGGGGTACCAAGAACACGCAAAATTTCATTCAACTGGTCAACATAATCTTTCCCTTTGAAAATTGTAGAGCCTCCCAAAAGTTCAGCCAATATACAACCAACGGACCACATGTCAATTGCCTTGGTGTAACCCTGGAATGAAAGGATGATCTCTGGTGCTCGGTACCACCTTGTTGCCACATACTCAGTCAAAAATCCTTGGTTTTTTTCAGGATCACTTGAGTAGCCTCTTGCCAAACCAAAATCACAGATCTTCAACTCACAATCGGCGTTGACTAAGAGGTTTCCCGGCTTCAAGTCTCTGTGCAAGACATCGGCAGAGTGAATATATTTCAACCCGCATAAGATTTGGTAGATAAAGGACTGGTAGTGTGAATCTGTCAATGGCTGCTTGGAGCGGATAATCTGATGCAAATCGCACTCCATCAATTCTTCGTAGAGAAAAATCTCATCAAAGTTGCCGTTTGAGTCTGGAATTATATCTAGATCGCAAAGAAAGATAATGTTCTTGTGCCCTCTGAAGTGGGCAAGCAACTTGATCTCCCTGAGAGCACGCTTGCAAAGAATCTTCTTTCTGAAAACGTTTGTCACCTTCTTGATGGCAACTTTGTCCTCCCCTTCCTCCGTTTCCGTACATTTTGCAGAGCAGACAACACCATAAGCCCCCTGGCCTAATCCTCTAATTAGCTCAAAGCGTTTATCGACAATGAATTTCTGGTTGAACACACGGAAAACGTGGTACATGTTTGGGTTAAAATACTCAAGGGAGGTCGACATGGCGCTTTGGCTTGTCTTTCTATTCCAGCTGGTAACTGCTGTGAACTTTGTTTCCTATGCCGGACCACAGGAGGAACCGATGGAAGTAGAAACGAGAACAAATAGGTGTTCCCGAAGTTTCAACTGAACCACAACAAAACGGCAATGCACTCTATGTCATTCTATTTTTAGAGCCCATATGCTGACATAAGCGCCTCGGTAATTCTGCCATTTTTTTCTCCTTTTGGTGACGAAAATGAGAATAGGCGGAAAGAAGGTGATGATGGCATAGAGGAGGAGAAGATGATAAGGGGGAGAGGCGTAGACAGAAATAATTAAATCGAGTTTAGGGTTACAGCACCCTATCATGCTTGCGGCATCACATTTATCGGCGTCCACGGTGGGTGGTGCAGGTGCCTCCACCACCACGGGCAATGCTCCTCCCAACGGAGGCAGTAGTAACGGGAGCGGAAAGAGTAACGGGTTTCATGACAAACACCAGCAGCAACACCAAATTCATCACCCGACAAGCAAGAGGGTGGAGATCAGCAGTTTTGTGTCAAAGTTCCAGAAGACACTTGGTAATGGGTGGGACGCGTACCAGATCGCCGTGTCGTTGTTTATTGTGGGGAAGCTCTCGAGAGCAGAGCTTTTGGAGCAGATTGCTCCTGTATTGAGCAAAAAAGGAACCCGACATATGCACAACCGTTTATTAATGTCGATGTTGGCGAATTGCTACAGGGTAGAGCCTCTGGACGGGATATCTACAAGTCTATTCGGGAACACATCTAAAAAACGGAAGATTGGCAGTAAGTCTTCGAAGTACGAACAGTTGAAGAAAGACGTTTTGTCTCTTTCTATCCGTGAAAGGGTGCGTTTGAAAGGCATTACAAAGGAGTCCGGAAAGAAAGGTATGATTCAAAATGTGATGGTTTTGAGTAGACAGGCAATGGTTCCGAAAGTGCCGATTGTGACCACAAACAACACGTCATCTGTATCTTCTTCCTCTCCCCACCCGTCTGCGACTGGTGCCGCATCAAGCGAGGCGAATGCCAATAAAAAAGGTAGCAACAATTTGGAGATGACATTGATTTCGGTGAAGGATATATTAGATATGATCAACGAGCCGTTGTGCACGGAAACGTACGAGTTACCGGAGAGGAAGCGCATGAGAGACATAATGTTGGGTCTGGCAAGAGAACATGGATTGTTGGGCGGAGTGTCGATGAAGGCTGTTGATGTTCTCTATCTGGGACTTCAATACCATTTGAAATCAATCATCGGCAATGTCATAGATAACGTGAGGGCCAAAAGAGATGCAGATAAGAAGGGTGTGGATACATCCAAAGAAACCACAAACGAAGTGGACGACTTTCTGGAGAAAAAGGGGGCAACAATAGACAACTGCGGCGTTGAAACAGGTACAAAGCGTAAGAAGTTGACAATAACCACAGAGGATTTGTTTGACTCGTTCAGTCTAACACCCCACATGATCCAACCCTATGGGACAGTCGACCATTTAAACGACGTCATGCTCAAAAATGATGACGACTACGATTTTGTGAGCCGGCAAACACTGCAGGCAAATACAGACTGGACCAATGGTGAAAAAGTGTTGGAATGGGACGAAAACAACGAGCATAACTTATATGTCGTTCCAAATAAAGTCACAGACGTGTCCTACTTGTTGAAGTCGCACGAGGCCATCTGGCACGAAACCACCGGCCATCCAGACGATCCTGTGCCGAAGATCAATCTTGCTCTCAAGGACAAGGATATAGGCACCCCGGACGAGTTAAACTGGGTCATCAACGGGCTTCTCAGCGAAGATATGTAATGTTGTATAATAGTAATGTGTATGCCCCCTCCCTCTGATTAGGTAATCCCCTTCTCAACGAGATGCGAGAATCTCTCTGCGCCTGTGTCGAGACAGAAAGAAAGTAGTCCAGCCGAGACAGCGAGGGCGGTGGCAAAAATGGATCTGAGATGCTGAAATGGATGCTCCAGACGCCGTTGCACTTGTCACAAGATTAGTGGCTCTTACTGAGTTGGAGAGTAGCATACATCGTTCCGTCAATATAGATATATTCTGACGGTAGATAGCAGAATCATAGATAGAGAATGGCTCCCGTCAGTGAAAAAGAGGCTGCGGTTGCGACAGAATCAGCAAAGACTGTTGCCACAAGCTCAAATAAAGATCAAAAGAAGAAGAATGAAGAGGAAGAGTTAAATGAAGAAGACCAGCAATTGAAGAATGAATTGGAGATGTTGGTTGAACGGTTGATGTCTTCTCAAACTGAGCTTTACAAGCCTGCTTTGGACAGCTTGAAGACATTTATTAGAGAATCAACATCGTCCATGACTGCTGTTCCGAAGCCATTGAAATTCTTGAGACCTTTCTATCCTTCCTTAATCCAATTAGACCAGTCGTGGAAGGACAAGGAATTGTTGATGCAGCTTTATGACGTCCTTTCTGTTTTGGGTATGACATACTCCGAAGAAGACGGTGAAGAGTATGTCAGAGTGTGTTTGAAGTACAGATTGAAAAGTCACATTGATGACACCATGAGCGAATGGGGACATGAATACTTAAGACACTTGTCTCTAGAAATTGGTGATGAGTATGAGGCCGGTTTGGATGCCGGCGAACCAAAAGACAAGCTTGTTCAATTGAGCAGCATAATTGCCCCTTATTTCTTGAAGCACAACGCTGAAGCTGAGGCTGTCGATTTGTTATTAGAGATTGAAGAAGTTGAGAAACTATCCAAGTATGTTGACAAAAATACATATAAAAGAGTCTGCTCCTACATGGTTGCATGCGTCCCATTGTTGGCACCGCCAGATGATTTGGCTTTCCTTAACACAGCTTTCACCATCTATTTAGAAAACAATAGATTAACTGAAGCCTTAACGCTTGCCATCAGATTGGGTGACGAGTCCTTGGTGAAGTCTGTTTTTGAGTCGACAAATGATGTCTCTGTCCAAAAGCAATTGGGATTCATTCTTGGTAAGCAAAATTACGGCTTTAGTGTTGAGAACGAAGAAGTCCAGCAATGTATCAACAACAATCACATGCATAGATACTTCCAATACTTGGTCACCGAGTTGAACTTGTTGGCACCAAAAGTTCCAGAAGATATATATAAATCTCATTTGGAGACATCTTTCTATGCTTCATCCTCCAAATTGGAGAGTGCAAAGCAGAATCTCGCTGCTGCTTTTGTGAACGGTTTCTTAAACGCCGGTTACAGTGACGAAAAACTCATATCAAAGGAGAAATGGGTTTACAAGACAAAGGATGAAGGTATGCTATCTACTGTTGCTTCTTTGGGTCTAGTGAATTTGTGGAACGTTGAAAATGGCTTGCAGTCATTGGATCAATTCCAGTATAATGAAAATACGAAACTCAGAGCAGGTGCTGTTTTGGGAATGGGTATTTCAACTAATGGTGTTCATGATGATGTCGAATCAACCTACTATTTGTTAGAAGAATTCGTTCACAATAGAGAAAGGGATGATGAGTTGATTGTTACATATGCAATCACTGGTCTTGGTATTGCATATGCTGGAAGTGAAAACGAAAATGTTTTGAACTTGTTAACCCCAATTGTTAGTGACTCAAACTATACTTTGGAAATTCAGTCATTGGCGGCTTTATCCTTGGGTCACACTTTTGTGGGTACTTGCAATGGCGAAATTACTGATACTATTCTTCAATCTTTGTTAGATAAAGATCCAACTCAGTTAGCATCCAAATGGATCAGATTCATGTGTTTGGGTCTCGGTTTATTATACATGGGCAAGTACGATCAAGTCGATGATGTCCTTGAAACCATTGATGCGATTGAGCACCCAATTTCCAAATCCTTAAAGGTTCTTATTAAAATTTGCTCCTATGCTGGAACTGGTAACGTGCTACAAATCCAAGAATTATTGCAAATGTGTACTACCAAGCCTACAGACAGCAGCGAAGATGATGAAGATGACGAGGATGATGAAGATGACAACGACTTTTACGAGATGGAGGCAGCAGCCGATGCAGAAGTTGATGCAGAACTCGACAACGATGGGGGTGTGATGGAGACTGATAACCAAGATAATGTTGAAATTGCAGACATGCCTGTTGATATCGAAAACAATGCCATCGAAGGAGGAAGTGACCCTACTGTCAAGCCAAGCATCGAAAAGGGAGAGGCCAAAATTGAGGACAGCAAAACAGAAACTGTCAGCAGCGAGGAAGCGTCGGACGCAAAGAAGGAAGACGATTTGGCTGAAGATGACCTCTACCAGGGGTTTGCTGTTCTAGGTCTCGCGTTGATTTGTATGGGTGAAGAGATTGGACAAGAAATGTCTATACGTCATTTCGAGCATTTGATGCACTATGGCAAGGCCATAATAAAAAGGGCTGTTCCACTTGCTATGGGTTTGGTTTCTGCTAGTAATCCACAAATGAATGTGTTTGAAACGCTTTCCAGATACTCCCATGACCAAGACATGGAGGTTGCTTACAACGCGATTTTTGGTATGGGACTAGTTGGAGCTGGTACCAACAACGCCAGATTGGCACAACTTCTGAGACAGCTAGCTTCCTACTACATCAACGATCAGAATGGACTATTCGTTTCCAGAATCTCCCAAGGTCTGATCCACTTGGGTAAGGGCACACTCACGGTGAGTCCGTTCTCCATCGACAAGCAAATTTTATCCAAGGTCTCACTTGCCGGACTCCTTACGGTCTGTATAGCATTGCTCGACCCTAAGGCTTTCATTCTAGACCAGAACTCCAACCTCCTCTACTACCTAACACCAGCCATCAGACCACGTATGCTAGTCACTGTTGATGAGAACTTGGAGCCAATAAAGGTCAACGTACGAGTCGGACAGGCCGTCGACACCGTCGGTGCTGCTGGTAAGCCCAAGACAATCACAGGATGGGTGACGCATTCCACTCCGGTCTTGTTAGGCTTTGGAGAAAGAGCAGAGCTCGAAACTGACGAATATCTTGCATACGCCTCATCCATGGAAGGTGTGGTCATCTTGAAGAAAAACCCGGACTACGTAAGTTACGAATGAGTCCTCGAGAGTGTATAGTGTGCTGTGCGTCACCGTTCACAGCTTGGTTGTAGCAGCAAAGTAGAATGTCTATAAAGTAAGGTAACATCCAAAAGTTATACACATAACCCAAGCCTAAAAGACTAAACGGGCCATTTCAGTCAATTCGCGCCGATCGGCCTAAGGGACTGCTGCAAAGAAACTTGTCGCTAGTGGCAGAGGCAGCAGCGGCTGCGTGGAGGGAAGCAGCATGTCTATAGGCCTTTGGGTGGTGAAGATGAATGAAAGTTGTGGGCAAAGAAATGGGTCCGGAGAGAAGAAGGACTGTTGAGCAGATAGTGAAGACGATTTATTGCCTGGCAAGACATTGATTGTGATCTGAAGTTCTGAACTGCACTCATTCTCACCAGAACAGTTACAAGGACAAGAAAGACAGATAAGACAGGTTACGATTGCAGCTGAAAGAGTTGACACAATAGCACAAGAGCTAGAATAAGAAAAAACAGCAGAATACAGCAGCACAGTACACAATGTCTTCAGTTTACACATCGATTGTCACGTTTGCATTGTTAACCGTTGGAGGTTGTAAGTAAGAATTTTTCAGTAGAAGCCATATTGATCAAGGACTGATACTAACAATGTTTCTTTTTCGTCTTTCTGTGCAATATAGACATGTTATTCAATGAATCCGGAGAAGCGTTCAATGTTGGAGCGTTCCTTGAGTCCGTGTCACCATACATGTGGGCCAATCTTGGTATTGTCTCGTGTATCGGGTTTTCGGTTGTCGGTGCCGCGTGGGGTATCTTCATTACCGGATCATCCGTCATCGGTGCCGGTGTGAAGGCACCACGTATCACCACGAAGAACCTCATCAGTATCATTTTCTGCGAGGTTGTTGCGATCTACGGGCTTATCATGGCCATTGTTTTCTCATCGAAGCTCGTGGCTGTTGACAACATCTTGACCGTCGAGAACTTATATACCGGATATTCCTTATTCTGGGCCGGTCTCACAGTGGGACTAAGCAACCTCATATGTGGTGTTGCCGTTGGTATCACCGGCTCGACCGCCGCCATTTCGGACGCTGCAGACTCCTCGTTGTTTGTGAAGATCTTGGTCATTGAGATTTTCGGTAGTATTTTAGGTTTGTTTGGTTTGATTGTCGGTCTTTTGATGGCCGCCAGAGCTGGAGAGTTCAGCTGATTCTACAAAAAGGAGAGGAAACACTAAAGAAAAGCTGAAGGATACAAGCCCAGGCAAACACTCACTATATATAAAAGTGGTTTTTCACCGCGTATACCGTCCTGCCGTCGGTCTCGATATCCGTGCCACCGTCATCTGTGTAATACAACAATAAGTAAATAAAATCCTAGTTTTCATAATTGAAGAAAAGTTTCGAAGTTCGTTTTTGTTCTTTATTCCATAGTTTACTAATTATATAAAAACTAATATTCAAGAATTAAATTTTTATAGTACACTTGACGGCAAACCGGGGTGGGTTGGCAAAGGGGTACGCTGCAGCTGTTGCGATTGTTTATTCAATTCAAACACTTGTGGAAAGCAGGGATTCCAGAGAGGTGATTTTCGCCCGTTCCGCCGTTCTGCCCTTCTCATTTCAGCGGGGAAGTTGTTATTATTGATGCTCTTCTTGTTGATATCGTCTTCAGAGCTTGCTACCTTGCTCCACGACTGCGCCTTCGCTGGCGACCTCCAACAACTTCCACTCACAGGCCACGTTGTGGGACTTGAACTGAGCTATTATGTCGGTGGCTATCGCGTCGAAGTTCTTCGTTGCCAAGCAGAGGATGGTTGGGCCGGCGCCGCTCAAGCAGATGCCGAGGAGGCCGTCGTGGGTCTGCGGGGTGAAGCTCGAAAGAATCTCCGTCAAGCCTGGGATGAGCACCTTTCTGTAGGGCTGGTGGAGCGAGTCCTGCATTGAGTTGTAGATCACCTCTGGCGCAGGCTTGAGGTCTCCGACGGCGGACGTGAGCACCGCCAAACGCTGCAAGTTGAAGATGACGTCTTTCTTGGAGTACGAGGAGGGGAGCACCGAGCGGCTGTCCTCGGTCTTCACCTCGAACTGCGGGATGACGGCGATGCACTTGATGACCGGGTTCCACGGGTACTTGACGTGCGTTCCGAGGTCGAGCGGGGCGTTGGGAGGCACGTAGTCGGCGCTGGTGTTTGGCGAGGGCAGGATGCGTCCAAGGTCGCCGTGCACGACGGTCTCCTCCTCCGGCGAGAGGTTTCTCAAGAAGGAGCCGACAAAGCCGCCCATCATGGTGGCGGTGATGTTGTCCGGGTGCCGCTCGATCATGAGACAGTAGTCGAGACAGCGGTTCTTGTCGAAGCCGAAGGAGCCGATCTCGTTGGCAAGCAGCACGCCGGCGACGATGGCGGAGCCCGACGAGCCCAACCCCCGTCCGAGCGGAATCGGGTTGTTGACGTGGATCCTCGTGCCCGGAGGGAACGCACGCACGTGGTTGGCGTGGAGCACGTAGAGGGCTGTTTTCGTGATGAGGTTGAGGTCCGACTGCAGCGGCACAGACCCGCTACCGTCGCCCGAGTACGACAGCTCTGCGTTGTAGGGGTCCTTCGTCGACGCAGTGGACGCTTCGTTCACCGACACAGACAGCGTCAGGTAGAGGTTGAGGCCGATGCCCAGGACGTCGAACCCGGGGCCGATGTTGGCGGACGACGCCGGCACTTTAATCGTGAACTCTCTGGTCATGGCGGCAATGGTACTGGCAGAGGCGGACCGTGACGGAGAGGATTCCAGCTGCACCGGACAGAAAACCTTTCACCAAAGGCACTCCCTGATAGATATATACTGCTTCTTCTGTGCCAGGACGGTGGTGGAAAATCGCCCTAAATGAGAAAAAGTGGAAAAAAAACGGCCGAGGCCGCCAGTCTGGCCGGGCAATCAGTCATCCGGGTCCGGGGGACCGTCCTGCAGACGGCCTGTTCGCCGCAGAGACGCCCGTTTTCGACGGGGGAAGTTTCTACAGGTGCCTCTGGCGTTCAGCCTGCATCCCAGCTGCAGCTGGTGCAGCCCGTGTGGCCGGCCCGTCCGCCAGCCCCCACGATCCTTTGTCAACAGCCCCTGCCTGCTCCGCCGCCGGCGACGCGAAGCTCCGCCGCGTCGTGTCGCAGTCGCGGGCGCGGGGTGTTGTTGTTTTGCTGCCACTGCGCGTAGGCGAGGCGAGGGGGAGGAAGGGTGAGGGAGAGCGTGAGGGTGGGGGGGAGAGACACAAGAGAGGTGGCGACGGGTTTGGCGACGGCTCAGGTGACAGGTCGGGGCAGAGACAGAGACCGGAGCTGATCTGCACAGAGCACAAGACGTCGTCGGTGTGTGCATTCTGCTTCCTGTGCTTTCCGTCCGCCAGCACCCTCTTGCGAACCGCCTCGCAGCCAAAGAGCCTTCGCCACGCCCACTCTTGAACGCAGGCGCACGAGCAACAACACAGATTCGTACACCACCCCCAGCGGCACAGCACTGCGAACCCTCCCACACAGGCAGCAGCCCCAGACAGCACAGACACCAGCCGTGGTCCGACCTGCAGCACTGCGCCATCTTTGCTCAACACGCCCCACACTCCTTTGACTGAGCCGTCGCAAGACACACAGACACACACAGCACACACGCCATGAGCATATCGAGCACGTCCTCGCCGAGGAAACCCGTGCAGCAGGACTTCCAGGCGGCGTCCGCCGCTGTGGAGCTTGAGTACAACGCGGTCAAGCGCTTGAAACGGCTCTCGATCGGCAACAGTCTCAACTTCGACCCGGACCTGCCGCTCACCGACAGCTACTTTCTGGACAACAAAGGCCACGACCCGGAGCTGGACAGGTCCACGTCGGTCCTCTCGGGACACTCGGCCTCCTCGCTAGGCCGCTCCTTCGACTCGTACCTGAGTGACGACGAACACGACGCCGACAGCAGCCGCAGCGGCAGCAACGCCAGCGGCAGCACCACGGCTTACAACCCCCGGCACTCGGACGACGAGCTTGTGGCGAGCCAAGGCCGTGGTGCCGGCCTGCAACAGGGCCACCGGGCGCCTGGCGAGGCAGACCTGGCCAGCTTGTCCAAGCTGTCCGCATCCAGCACCCAGCATGAGGACATCGACTTCAACGACGACAGCGTCGACTTCCTCGACCCCGAATCCTCCTTCGGCGACTCGGACATCATCTGGGTACCAGCCACCGCCCACCCAAAACTCTCCCCGGAAAACTTCCGAAAACATGTCCAGAACACCGTCGACGGAATACAGACAAAGCTGCAGAGATCCGGGTCAATCAAGTCGTCGCTCAACAGAGAAACTTCCTTGCGTGACTTGAACCGGACAGTAAGAAGCACCAAGCACAATACCACCTATAGAAAAAATGGAAACGACAATGAGAACGACGATGACGCCGACGACGACGACGACGATAATGACCTTGTTCAGAACCTTGCAGAACAAGACAAGGAAAATCGACTCGTTACTAAAAATAAGGAGAGAGAGAAAGGAGGTTTGCAAATACGCAAACCATCTTTGAAAGAGCTTACCGTGCAGTTGGAAACACTTTCCAAACGTGCCGGTTTGGATAACAATGACGCAGTAACCTTGGCCAGATCCCTATCCACCAGGTCTATCGGTTTTTCCAAACTTGAACAAGAGGTCTATTCCCAAAGTGACAATGATGACAGTAACGATCAGGCAAACAACATCGATCAGATTCCAAATGATAGTATGGCTTTGAATCGTGCAAGATCAAGGAAGCTGCTGTTAAGGAACAACGTGAATAAGACCCGTGAAAGCTTGTTCATCAAAGATGATTTCTTTGAGGCCGATGGCGACGACTTTAATGATAGTTCAGAGATTGACAGCGATTTAGTCGAAATGAGTTTCAAGTCAAGCGATTCAGGTGACAGCTTCAGTGACTACGGCAACAGCAGCCAACCCTCCGATTTTGCCTCAAACCTGAAAAGGGGACGTTGGACAAACTACAGAAGGCAGCAGACCTCCAGCCCCCCTTCAATCTTGCCTAATTTGCCAAACATGCCCCAAAAGTCGAGAAGAGGGATGAGCAATAACAACCGTTCCCACCCTCATGTTCATGTTTACAAAGATATCCAGAAAATTCACAACGCCCAGAAACCTTTGGGCAGGCCACAGTTGGAACCTATTAATTCGAAGACTCCTTCAAGCCGTCTTCCAGATTTACCAAAATCAGCCAGGTCGGCTTCAGCTCCTACCACTCCTAGTACTCCGGCGTCTGCGTTTGTTTCTTCTAATCTTCCTTTGAATAATCATAATAGAGCATACGATGATATGCTCAAATCCAGAAACAATAGCAACTACCAGCAACAACGGCAACACCGTCATCAGCAGCAGCATCAACAACAGAATCGCCAACCTTATATACAGCAAGGCCGCCAACCTTACCCAAAGCAACAATTCGATCACCAAAAGCGTCAACAGCAACTACAACAGCAACAATATTCTCCTTATAAGCAAAATATTCCTCAATCTCATAGCCATCATCAACATCAGCCAAACCAAAAGCAAGGCCAAATTCTCAACTCGAACCAGGATCAACAGCATCAAAGAAAAAACCTCACTCATGCTCAGATGAGTCCGATAGACAAACAACACAATCTGCCAAAGGCTCAAAACATATATCGTCCCTTCAATACGAACCAACAAAGTCCAGTTATGTCTCCGACAGATTCGCCCGATGCAACTAGAATCAATTTTTTGAATTCCACTAACCAAACAAGCCATTCGAGAAATAGGTATGCCAATGACAAGAGTATTTTAGATACCAAGAGACAACTAGTCAATGAAAGAGTAGCTGTCATAAATGATACAAAGCCAGTTTCATCTGCGGATGGGATTAAATCGTTCACTAATGAGCTTGAAAATCAGAAAATACGCAACAGATCTAAGGATTCGGTGGTTGGCGCTGTTGATGCAAATCAAAGTGGTAAAGGTCAAAGTCACTTTGATGGATTGGATCCGAGTGGGCCTAAAGTGGCAAATAAGCTAACTGAAATCGATACAGGTATCGACAAAGGAAAAGACAAGGAAAAGGAGAAGGAAAAAGACAAAGAAAAGGAGAAAGATGGCAAGTCTAAGACTAAATCTTCTTTTTCATCATTTTTCAAGATCAAGCGTGATAAACCACGTAGTGTTTCACATGCAACCGAATCCACAGAAGAGCCAAAGCTTGCCTTCAAAGTCAAAAGATCACTATCTCATAGCTCTGAATCTGGCTTGAGTTCACCAAAAGCAGATTTCAAATCATTTTTTGGTGGTAAGAAGGACAAGGATAAGGACAAAGGAAAGGAAAAGGAAAGGGAAAGGGAAAAGGGAAAGGAAGCGGAGAAGGAGAAGGAGAAGGAGAAGGAACAAGATAAAGATAAAGAAAAGGAAAAGGAAAAGGGAAAAGAAAAAGAAAAATCCGAATCGACTTCCTCGTCTATTATCAAGAAAGCTCACGATGGCATGAGCTCTTCTCCAAAACTGGGGGTAGGCCTCTTTTCCTCCCACGGTAACATTCTTTCCAAAAACAAGTCTAGTGAGAGTGTGTCTGACGCAAACAACAAAAAAGAGAAAACTGAAGGCAGCAGCATACTTGGATTCCAGCATAAGCATAAAAAGGATAACACAGATATCAAAACAAAAGGAAGTAATGCGCAGAACAATCCTTCTCTTCAACATAGAGACAGCAGTTTGACACTTAACAAAGGGGTTGAAAGAAGTGATTCGAGGGCAATCGATCAGATTTCTTTAGCTGACGAGTCCAATGAGAGTACTCTAACAAATAGTTTAGAGGAGGGTGAAAAGTCCAAACTTATACAGACAGTTCTAGCCTCAAAAATACCGCATTCATCACCTGGGACTGTGTCAACTCCTACTGTTACTTCAGTCGAGCGTGATTTGCCTTCAGCGGCTAAAAACGGCCTAACTGTTGTAACCTCAAATGATATATTGACAAGCTCAGGTACAACAGATTTGACTAATGGTGATCCAAATGCATCAGCGGTGATGACTACCACCATGGTGAATCAAGCACTTTCTCTTCCTGCTAATGAGAGTGTCCAGCAACCACAGGCCCCAGAAACAACAGTTTCTCCAGAGGCAGAATCTAATGAGTTGATCAAAAGGTCACTTGAGGAAACATTACAGCAGAACGAACGTCCAAGTAAGCCCAATCAACCCCTTGAGATGAGAGACTCTGCTTTTGGGTTCCCATTACCACCAGTCTCAAATTCCACTCTCGTCATGTTGGATCACAGATTCCCTGTTCAAGTGGAACGTGCAATTTATCGTTTGAGTCACTTGAAACTTGCAGACCCTAAGAGGCAATTAAGACAGCAAGTGCTTTTGAGCAACTTCATGTATTCCTACTTAAATCTGGTTAATCACACATTATGGATTCAATCAAAGGAGCAAGAGAGAAACGATAAAGAGCAGGTCGGCTCTGTGGTTACTTCTACCGAAGTTACTACTCCACTTATGTAAAAAATAAAGCTTTATAGCGATGCATTCTTTCTAGATTTACATTTCAAAAAACTTCATATAACTGCATACGAATCAATATATACATAAGGCGTACTTACATTCTATTCGTAGCAGTGTACGTCATTTTATCAAATCGAGAGCTAAAGCTTGACACGCCGAAAAGAAGTAAGGCCCAATAGATAATTTTGTAAGAATTGCATCCCGAGACACTTAACTTGGGAAATCCCATGTAATTGCAGAATGAATGTGCAACAAAACAACAAGCCAAGCTTCCAGTATTAACGAACACCCGATTTGTTAAATACCCGAAGAAAGTCGTGTAAATAGATTGAAATACGCATGTAATAATAATCTGTCCCCAGCTGTTGTTCTGTCTTCTCAGTTCAATGGCATGATGCAGATGGGCAAATCCAAATAGTATTGGGCTGAGTTTCAAGTATATATCAAATTCTTTTTTATTATGGAACTCGGTCGAAGAATAATATGGTGTAGCCAAATATGCTAATGGTTTTTTGGAAAGTTCGTACGCTAAGATGGATCCAGTCGTCAGAGAGGTATAAACGAATTCCTCCGTTAAAGGAGCAATAAGAAGATCTCTTAGCATTTCAATGGTGGAGGAATATCTTTCCATGTACTCCTGATTGACTATTCTATCTAAAAGTGGACCGGAAAATAACATCATGAACAAGAAGAGAGTTTTCAGCATCTTGGAGAAAACTTCTAAGTGGAAAAAGTCAAGTATTCCCAATATCCTAAAGACACTTTTAACATCAGGTACTGTCTTGAGTACATGCACAAGGACAAATGGAGCAAGTAAAAGATTAGCAATGGTTACTAACGCTATTCTTTTGGTTCTGAAAATGATGATAATCGGATCATCTCTGTATCCATGGACGGCTTTGATATGCAAAGAAAACACATAGGAGTATGCCACAATCGAGACATAGACTAATGTGGGTATTATGGATGACATTTGATCTTTGTTATTTTACTCATTCACTAACGATCAAGAAGGAACCAATTGGAACGTTTCTTTCGCATATTCGCCTGGTTTCCTTCGTCTCCCGGAGTTGCAACCCAAAATCATGTCGAAAATCATGTCGAAAATCATGTCGCTGCAGCTTGATTCGGTTTCCAATTTCGGTCGTACAATGGTTTCTCCCACGAAATGTTCGTTCTACGGGCTAAACATAGATATCTCTAAAAAATACGTTATACATTGAGTTCGCCTGCTAGATTGTATCAAAATCACCTTCTTCCGCCTAGAAGGTACCCGTGCAAATACCACGCTGACGCTACCGCCATAAGTCCAATGGCTCCACAGCCAATGGTGAATGAGTTTAAAAGAGGTTCAGGCTCAGTAGGCTCTGGATCGAGACCAGGAGTTGCGAAACGGGGGTTGGTAGCTGCTGCAACCAAGTGACTCATGAGTTCATTCATAGACGGTAGCCAATTAGAGCTGATGTGAAGTGGTGGGGATAGGTGCAAAGACTTGGTGTAAGGTTCGGGTAAGAAATCTGAGCGCTGTTGTTGTCTGTCTAAATCTGCTTTCAACGCAACAAAAACGGAAGGAATATTGTCTAAATAATTGTGCATCTGTTTGATTTCAATCAAGTGTTGAAATGACTCAGGGTCCGAGGAGTCGTAGGCAAAACATAAAACATCACATGAATCCAGCTTTTCCTTGTTATCGAGTATAGCGTGTTCAACTTCACCAAGTTCCTCCATAATCAAGTAACATTGTTTCCCCCCAATCAACTCAACATTGTTTACTGCTATATTCTGTTGAATTGTTGGAGAGTGAGCATTACTGAACGGTCTCCCTAAGAAAGATTCCAGTAACGATGACTTGCCACATCCAGAGGCACCTACAATAAAACAGTTAAAAACTGTTCTATCGTTGACTGCGGCTCTATAAACTTTTCCATTCCTCTTTTTAAACTTCCTCGGTTTCGTAATGTACAAAGCAGAGGATGTGGAATAGGTATTTTTGGAGTTGGATGTTTTTGTTTCAAAACCGAAGTATCCAAGATATGCAGATGTTGTTTTGTAATCTAAGAAAGTTGTCATAGACCACTGAGCAAGCCACCCTTGAAGAGTCACATATCCTTGTTCATTGCACACCACACTTCTAGGAAAATTGTTGTCTTTCCACGATTTTGGAATACCAGGAGTTGGATAAAATAAACGTTCGAGTTCATGATCATTCAAACCACCATCATTATCCTTATCAAATAATATGAACAAATCAACTAAAAACTTATAACCAATCGGAGAGAGCTCTACACTTGAGTGCTGAGGAATGTCAATTTTAGGGTATAACACTTTGTCATCGATAGACAAAGAATCTGTGTAGTAAAATGCTCTAAGTATCCCCCAGATCGTTTCATGTCTCCCAGATTCAACATAAAATTTATTCAGTAGGAGGAATCCTTGGCTTGTAATTCCCTTTTCACTTGCTGAGCCAGGTATAATACCATTTAATGTGTTTTTAATGGTTTGCAATTCGGTGATATCTATGGATTTGTGGAAGCATTTCTGCTGAAGCAGCAGAAACTCGTCGTCACTTAAATATCCGTCTTGATCTCTATCGCAGAGGTAAAAGATCCTATTCAACGCAGACACTGCGAGAGGTTTCAAGCAGCCATCTTTGTAATCATACAATGGAGAAAGCGGATGTGTGACTGCACGCTGGCATAGGTAAAACGCCTGGTTGACATTGTAGTTCTCCTTGGCACTGCATCTGATGCAAGCTTCAACTTCTTTGAAATCTTTCAAAAGCGGAATAAACTCTTCGTTCAGCGCTGTGGATGACTCTGTAGATGTGTCAATGTCACTCTTGTTGTTGCATATGATAATTGGCAAATTCACACCCAGAGATCGGAAGAGCGGAATCCAATATAGGGATATCCTTTCATAGGTATAATGATCAGAATACACCAACCAAATGACGTTTGACTGACGAATTTCGTACTGAAGGGAGGAGATGTTTGAGGCAGAGGTGTCTACCAAGATAGTCGAGTTCACTGAGTAGCGAGAATCCGAAAAATCACGGGGAATATTCATTGGCGGGATGACATGCTGTATATTTGGCACAAATTTCTCTTTCACCAAGGATGTGATTAACGACGACTTGCCCACACCCTCGTCACCACACACCACTACTCGTATAGTATCCATAGAATGTATATAGTTTTAATGGAATACGTTCTCAATGGGTAGATTTCCGTTGCGTTAGCGGAAAGACAGGCGGCGCCCGAAACCGGGCTTCAGAAACATGGTCCATCCTATGTTGAACTTTCCGCCAGTCTCACTCAATGCGCGAGAGCTTTTTGTTGTAGATCGATACCGACGAGGGCAAATCAAAGACGTACTGGTACACTCTTGGTGGCCAGTAAGGAGTCTTGTAGATATCCAGAGTCCGTCACTGACACCAAGAATTGAACTAGAAGCAACACACACAAAATGGTATGTGCAGAAGGGGGTTCCAGGCTGCGGTTGCACCCCATTTTCCAGGGGAAAAAAGCTAAAGCTGATACAGCGTACTAACACAGACATCATCGCATTTTGAAGACTTCAATTGGTACGGGTTATGATTTGTCAAACTCTGTCTTCTCTCCCGATGGAAGAAACTTTCAAGTGGAATATGCATCTAAAGCAGTAGAAAATGCAGGAACTTCAATTGGTATTAAGTGCAAAGATGGTATCGTTCTTGCAACTGAAAAAATTGTCTCATCAAAGCTTTTGGCACCGGGCAAAAACAAGAAGATCCAAACCATAGATAGACACGTTGGTGTTGTCTATTCGGGTTTGATACCCGATGGAAGACATTTTGTCAATCGTGGCAGAGACGAGGCACAGAGTTTCAAGTCCTTATACAAAGAGCCAATGGGATTGGAAGGGCTCATAAGTAGACTAGGTTACTACGTTCAAGCTTATACCTGTTACAACTCCGTCAGACCATTTGGTATCAATGCAATTGTCGGAGGTGTCGATGACTCCGGTCCACATTTATACATGGTTGAGCCAAGTGGTGTGTATTGGGGCTACATGGGTGCTGCGACTGGTAAGGGTAGACAGGCTGCAAAGGCTGAGTTAGAAAAGCTGGACCTGCCAAATATATCTTGTAAAGCTGCTGTCAAAGAAGCTGCCAGAATTATACATTTAGTTCATGAGGACAACAAGGATAAAGACTATGAGTTAGAAGTCAGCTGGGTAAGCACAGAAGAAACCGGAGGCGTTCATAAATTTGTTCCTGCAGATTTACTAGAGGAAGCCAAGAAATACGCTGAGGAAGAAGCCGAAGGAGGAAGCGATAGTGATAGTGGAAGTGACAGCGACAGTGATGAGGAGATGGAGTGATTAAAATGTCCCGCATCTAGAAGCAAATTGTCAAATTTTGTATACGTACTTAATATAATAAAGTAATAGCAATAACCCTCCGAATAAAATTCATCTCAACTATATATGGATTAGATATTGAGAGGCTAGATTTGAAATTTTACGTACTCTCATACCGGGAGAGCTGGGCTTTGGTGGCATTCAACTCTTCCTCCAGTTCAGATATCTTCATTTGAGCACCCTGTTTTGTCTGACTGAGAGCCTCCTCTGCAGCCTTCCACTTCTTTTTCAGGTCCTCCAACCTGAGCTTTTTCAGTTGGTCCACCTTGTTTGCTTTTTCATTTACAATCTCCCTAAGTTTGGTATTTTGACTCTGAAGTTCGTGTATCCTTACTGTTTCACTATCCTTCATTGTTTCGAGATCATTTATCTTTTGAGTCAAAAAAACGACTTCACCTTGTAATTCTGAAATAGTTTTGGACTGTAGATTGTGCACCTTTTTCTCTCCCACTAGAACTTGGTAGTTTTTCAAAATTGTGTTCAATGAACTGATTTCGTAGTTATGGGCAACAGAAAACACTTTCATAATTTCTTCGTATGGGGTGTCTCCATTCAACTTCTCACATGCATTTATTATATTTCCTGACGAAGAAGGATCAATAATCGTCATAAGGGAATTTAATATAGCTGAATGATGGGATGATACTTTTTGAATCATCTGGTCCAATTTAGGTCCATTTCCTTCTTGGCTTCTCTTTAAAGCTGAGTTGGCTTTTTTCAAATTATCCACTTGACTCTCCAACTGACTCACTCGACTAGTTGACTTTACCTCGTCCTCCTTGCGCTTATTTGATATTTCATTCTCAAGTTCATGATATTGAGTTTGGAGTTTGGAATATTGAGCTTCTAATGCTGAAAAGCTAGACTTTTCTGATCTAAGCAAGTTTTCATAATCAAAAATTTTTGATTTATAACTAAAATTCAGGTGCTCAGAATCTTGGAGCTTTTTAGTAAAGTCACTCTGTATAGAGTCCAATTCTTGCTCGCGTGCCTTTATAGTTTCCAACAGTTTGTTTGTATGTTCTTCAGAAGCTTTCACGGCAACCCTTGATTCTAGTAGCTCATCTAGCATCGTTGCTATGTAGCTGCTTAAAGTTTCCAGAATATCATTGAAATCGGTAATTCTAGCAGGCTTTTTTAAGTTTAGTGAAGTTTCTATCTTCAAAATTAGGCTGTCAATTTTTCTTTGCCATTCATGTTGATTATGCGTAAGATCGGCATGCTGATCACGCAATAGCTCTACTGATTTAGAAAGATCTTTAATTGCTAGCAGCAATTTTTCATGTTTCTCCTTAAGTGAGTTGTATTCAGCGTTTGCATGACTTAATTGAAACCTTAGTTTGGACGAGTTCAAACTGTTGTGTATTTTTCGCTCTAGTTCTTCTGACAACTCTTGTTTATTCTGTCCATCGACAATAGACTGATAAATTTTATCTCGCAATAGATCATTCTGTAATTTTATTTGAATTTTACAATTCGTCAACTGGTTCTGAAGGTCAACCAGATCGTTGGGAGATGGTATCAAATTAGAGGGGTGGTTATTATCATCTAAACTTAGATTTGCAAATAGTGAGTCCATGGATTGAAGGACAGCGGAAGAATTATAATCTGAGTCTCTATCCATTGATATATCATCGATTGTCTGCCGACTTAATCGCTTTGAGAAAGTTTTTCCACTTCCACTTTTAAAACCTTTGGTGGGCAATTTGGATTTTGACTGTTTTGCCAGGCTCGCTGAAGGTAAGGATAGCCCATATCCCATCAACTTACTATAGTCGGAGGGTAGGTCAGAGGTCATCGTTGAGGCTCTTGTCTCAACAGTCTTTGGAGTTTCAAATGTGTCACTTGACAGACGTGAAGATGGTTTTGTGTCCTCATCAGCAGCTTTGAAGCTAGAGTGAAGTTCATTTGTATAGTTCTTCGAATTGCTTGGTGTGGCATCTGGTTTAGGTGTTCTCGGGGCAGAATTCATTGCCGAATCTCCATCAGCTGTTACGAGGTTTGATCTTTCATCATCGGTTTCGTAGTTTTCAAATACCTTAGGAGACACTTCCTTATGCTCATCAAATTGATTGTCACTTTTGGGGACATCGTCGTCTGATATGTCAAAGCTTGAAAACTCTTCTACCTCCTGAGTTGAATCTTGTTCAGAATCAGTATCCTGTTCAGGCTCTTTGTATTGTCGAAGACCATGGTGGATCATATCGCCGGTATCATCTGAATTTTCTGTGCTGTTCATTTTCACCGTGATTACCCTTTCGAGTTCCGTTGGTGCTTCGACTCGATAAGCTCTTAGGGTCACAATCTTGTCTTTCTCATCCTTGTTAGCATTATATCCGCAAAAGGGAAAAAAGGTAAACAAAAACATGTCGCTACTATTTTGATAAAAATTTCAGCTCTGTGCATGATTTTCCTACATTGATTGGTATCACCTACCTATGGGAAATGAGATAATTATTCACAACTATTAATCACAAAAGTAGACTGGGGTTTTGATGGGTATCATCAGGCATGCAGACTTTTTGAAAGTGTCTAGTGTGTAAAATTGATCTATCATGTGGATAAAGTGGACGGTGATTGCAACATTCCTAACGAGGAAGAAGAGATTTGGGACTGTCATCTCAACAGGTATCAGTCGAAAGAATTGCTGAAAACGAATTAGGTTTGCAATTGAGAGTTTTGATAAGCAAGCCCGTGATGAGTCTTATTTTTCAACGATGGGAATTTGTAGACGAACAGAGGGCATTTATTTGAAGAACATAATTGTCAAACTTTTACGCCCGGAGCGTGGGTCAAAGAACAGTGGAAGTCATGCTGAAAGTCTCTGATGCGGCGTTACCGTAGTAGACGTAGCAGGAACTTTGCTTTCCATCAAGAAGCAGATGAGCTTTCGTGAATCATCAAATTTACATCAGTTGAAAAAAGATGAACGGTTCTCATCGCCTGTAAAGCGCCATCCAAATTGGACCTCCCAACCGCATAATCATAGCGCCAATGATTTAGATCGCTCTCAGATGATAGTCTATTGGCGGTACATCGACAAACACATTAATAGTTGCACGTGTTAGGATAAGACTTTACGACGCTTTTGCTAACTTTTGGAAAACCCTCTAAATAATTTTTTAAGGGTAAATGCTTCTTGTCCTACAAATTGAAAAACTAACCATTAGGTATGGCCATACTGCCAGAGTAGATTTAAAAACCCAATATGTCAGAGATTGTGAACTTTTCATTCAACAAAAGCACCGTGGCGCAGTGGAAGCGCGCAGGGCTCATAACCCTGATGTCGTTGGATCGAAACCAACCGGTGCTAACTTTTTGATTTTTTTGTCTTGATAGTATTTTTATCACTGTGGTAATTGAAATCATCAATGGCTATGGCATATACAGTTAATTGAAGTTGAAGATGCTTATTTTTCATTTATTTAATTGCGAAACATTAACATATAAATCCTGAAATATAAGACAAAATGTAAATTTTATAGAAAAGTACTCAAAAATGTGCAGATTTTGGCATCACAGGATTCACTTCAGGCACTGGGGTTTTATTCCCATTGTTGGAATCAGTGCTTACCTCCTGCAATGCTAGATTCTTCTTATTTTTATTGAATTTCCCCCTATTGTTGTTATAGGACCCATTTGGCCTGTTCTTTTTTGGTGGTGGCCTCCAGGTCACCCAATGGTCTCTCCACACGGGACCCTCGGAGACAAAACTGCAATGTGACAAAGTGATGAAGTTGACGGTAGCATTGTCAACGATGGCAAAGGTGATACGATGAGGGTCGTACTTGAGGTTACTGATATCAATTCCCTTTGCGTAATCCCAGCTTGTTTCAAGAACCCGCTTGGCGACAGTATTTTCTGAACCTGTATCTGCACCACTTTTCGTTCTACGTGGCTTCACTTTGGGCTTTGGCTTGTGTGTATCAGGGTTTGAGTTCGACCGTTCAAGAAGCGACTTTAGTTCACTGTATTTGGGTAGTCGCTGAGTTGCCTTGAAAATTGTGATCTGATAATCTGGTGGTGGAGGGTTCTTCTTCTTGAAGCTTGGTGACGGTTTCCAAACATTGAAGGAGATCTTGTACTTGCCTCGGGTGGGCTTTACAGAACAAATGTCAAGCTTCGGCAATGCTTGCTGTTTGACCTTGGAATGTAAAAACGTAAGAACATTGAAGTATGAAAACGCAAACTTGTACGGGAAGTCCATCTTGAAAAAGCTCGATACTTTTGTCAACACTCTCGTCCACCAGGACATTTTCAGATTTTTGAAGAGGGTGTCCGGAGAGGGCAGTAGCTGATTTCGGGGTTCGGAGATCTTGCCCTCAAACTCCTCGTTTCTCGTGATGATATACCCGTCACGCTTGAGGATTGAGTAGACGATGTACTGGTCCAGCCTGTCCCCCTTGGTGACGAGAATAGAGTAGGCCGCCTGCAAACTCAACGGCGGCATTTCTTGGTACAGCTTGTTCCTCGCCTCGTTTTCCTTGTCCCAGAACTTGAGCACACAGCTCCCTCGTTCAACCAAGTACAAAGTCTCCTCGAAACCAAAGTGGCACACGTTCTGGTTGTCGATCATACCCATGGTCTCCAAGAACTTCCCCTTCGGTTGAAGCATGAACAGATCATCGTGGTCGTGGGCGTTAATGTATATCGTAGAAGTTTTCAAGTTTTCCAAGTCCACTATCGACCCCCGCTTCACTGCCAATGCATTGAATCGCATGTTCCTCGACTTGTTCAACTTGCTCTGGTCGTAGGCAGACAATTGGTGCCGGTCGTCATCGGTTAACAACGGCTCGAAGTCCTTAATTCCCTTCTTAGAGATGTTGTTCAAAAGCGACCAATCCTGGAGTTCGTCGTCCGACTCATCCGATAACTCTGGATTGTTGCTGTGACGGGACAGCAGAGGCGGCATTGGTGTGGAAGCAGCTGTAGAACATGGAGTCTCAGGCTCCACCGCCGTTTTCGATGATGCCGTTGTGTACGAGCCTGCCGAATCACTCTTTTGGGAAACCGTGCCGGAGTTGAGTCCGGTGTCGTGCAGCGGCATATACTGCATCGTACTGTTGTGCGTTACGGTCTGCGTTCTCTTTCTGCAACCAAGGCCGTTCTTTACCGGTCCCTCTGACTCCACAACTGTGGTGGAGCCGGCTTTTGTACATGTTCGTTCCGGCAGCTGCTGACGTCAGCGTTCCCAAGACAGAACGCACGCGCTGAAATTTTCTGTATCGTCTGTCTATCTGCAGCAGAGATAGTTAATCAGCCATCTCGGATCTGGAAAAGTCCCTCGATGGAGGATCACGAATACTCACAGAAAGAAAAGAAGCAAGAAGCAAGGCGAAACAAAGAGAAGAAAAAGATTAGTTGCTACGATGACTTCCCCAGACAGTGCACTTACTTACTCGTCGTTCTGCGGAGGACTGTTGGACGACATGCTAGATCAAGTTATCTACAACATCATCAGCCGATCGCTGCTGGACGAGAAGCTTGTGCGAAAAGAATACGGCACGATAGAAAAGCCGATATTTCACGATTCGCCAAGTTTTCTGGCGAAACACGAAGGCAGCGCCGAGAACGAAGAACTCTTCTCGGGTGCAAGTGGTAATGACAGCAAACGGATAGACTTGACTACAGACGACGAGGAGACACCTACGCCTACAAACAGCAGAAACGGCACCAGCGTGAAGGACGAATCGCCTGTGGAGCCTGACATCGGAAGGTTCCAGTTCACGCTGAACGGTAAGGACGTTTACGTCAATGCGCTGAGCGACAACAGGAAACTGCTAGGTGCGAAGGCTAACGCAATCGTGGTGGGCACTGCGCAGGACACGTATTTTAAGTGCTCCAATTGTGACAGGAAGATAGCGGGGAGTCGGTTCAGCGCACATATAGACAAGTGCTTTGGTGGGAGATCGAGGAAATGAAACCTGTTTCCGGCGCCATTAACATCTTAATAACACCCTTATGCTACGTACAAGCTAGGGTATTGAATATGCGACCACCAAAATATTCATGAACTCAGTGTGTGCTCTTTGCTGCATCTATGAAACTGGTTCGGCGAAGAACGAGGCCCTCCAATAGCTGCTCCCGCTGATAACAATTGAAATCGCCCAAATAGGAAATTAATCTGAGCTGCGAAACATGAAAATTCCATGCGACCCGCCAAAGCCCGTTCACGACATTTCCAGTGACAGATCCAAAATCTAGACTTATAAACCCTTCATATGCCTTTATAAATAACAGTAGCCATCGTCATACAACGTTGAACGGAAAAGTGGGAGAACATGATTGCACGTTGTTAACTCTACTTTCCTCAAACGCAAACATGCATAGCACCACAAGAGCCGCCAGTTCTTTACACTTTGTATTCCACCACCACCATGTCTTCAACCCAGCCTATGCTTCAGAAGAGCAGGATGCAACACCGTTATGCTGCTGTAGTTCCTGCCGGACCAAGCTTGTACTACTACCGAACATTTGTCTTGTAAGTCCGGGCCACTTTCATTTCTTCTTTTCAACCTTATGCCTATACTAACATACTTTCTACAGCTGTTCTTCCTGGGAATGTTATTTCCTCCAATATATTTTTGCCTTTGGAGCTGGCAATTGTATGCGTTGATCGCATATAAGAGGGAGTTGAACGAAGCCAACTACCTAGGAAAAGGAAGAGAAATAGAAAAGGACGTTGATGTCGAGGATGAGCAGGAAGACTATGATGGCTACACGCTTCGTTCTGACAATCCGTTCGCCGACAAGTACAAAATCAGCGAGTCGGAAAGTGAGCGGACTGTGCAGTCTTTACAACAAGAGAACAAAAAGTACAATTTCGACGCCCATTGCTCCATCAACAATCGTTTTGATAAATGGTGTGGCAGATCACTGATTGCGTTTTCATGCCAAGTGTGTTTGATAGTTGTCATCATATGTGCAGTAGTGTTTGCTAGGGAGAAACAGCGGAGTAATTTCCCCCTGCAGGCCTGAAGGCTAAGGTCAATGTCATCGACTAGAAAAATAGATAATGAGGGGGGGGGGGAATTACCACGAAAATGAAAAAAAAAAGAATTTTCCCGATTCGGACATCAAAGGAAACATGTTGAAACTAAAAGGGAAAGGTGATTACCATCCATCCAGAAGAAGTTTGAAACATGATTGCTGTGCATAAAACAACCGATAAGATTACATGTATGTAAGGATACGTTAAAGATGTAATATATATAGCAAAGTCATAGTCCTGTTTTTGTCCCTTTGCTGAAATGGTTACTACTTCCAACTGATTCTACCGGAGAACGGCAGCACTTTGAAGATAAGTCAAGCTTTTCAGAGCATACGTCAAAACAATGGTCAATCTGCAAGCTACGCTTATTTCGTTGCAGGCTATCTGCTTCATCTTGAATCTACCGCCTTCGATATGGCATATCATGAACAAAAACATCCCTGCGCTCACGCTTTTAATCTATGTCGAGATACTAATGATGGACGGGTTTATCAGCGCTATTGTCTGGGGAGGGCCCGACTACGTCAATGCGTGGAACGGGAAGGTGTGGTGTGATATTATGGTCAGAATCCAGCTTGCTGCTTCGGTGGGTATCTCGTCATCGATATCCTGCGTGAGTTTCAATTTGCTGATGATCTTCCTGACCAACCGAATGACGACGTTTTGGTTCGGCAACAAGTGGGTGAAGCCATGCTGTGAGGTGTTTTTCTCAATTGTGTTCCCCTTCATTATCTCTGGAGTGGCATATCTGGCGCAAAGCTTTAGATACCTTATCAGCAGATATTCCGGGTGCTCTCCGCCGCTGGTGACGGACTCGATTTCGGTTGTGACGTTCTACCTGTGGATATTTGTGTGGAACTTCATCAGCATGGCGATCTCCCTGGCCACTTTGATTCTGTTTTTCAAGAAGAGGAGAGCAGCCAAGGACATTTTGGTCTGCACCAATTCAGGCTTATCGGTAAAGAGGTTCATCAGGCTATTGACGTACTGCATATTGGTCGTTTGCTCGTCAATTGTCTTTTCTGCGGTGCTTGGCTCCATCCTGGTGATCAAGAAGGGGGTGTTCTACGAGAAGGAGATTGCCCAGAGGAGGAAGTGGGGGACATACATTGTTGCGTCACGGAACAGCGAGTCGGATATCAACACGTGGGTGCTCATCACCATTTCGTTTGTGAGCTTCTTCCTCTTTGGAGTTGGCGAAGACGCTGCGAAGATGTACTGCACGATTGTGTCGAAGCTTCCGTACGGCGACTGGCTGCTGAAGAAGCTTGGAAGAATCTGCGGCGGGCTCCGGGGTGTTTTCGGCGGAGACATCATGACGGACGAGAACAAGTTCATGCTTCGGTTCTGGAGGGCTGGCGACAGCGACGACGACGACGACAGTAAGAAGGACCTGGCCATGGCCTTTGGCAGCGACAGCTGCGGCGGCTCGTCGTACAACAGCAGTTCCGACGCCGAGGCCCGGAGCTGTCTGGCGGACGGGGTCTACTGCTACAGTCCCGGCACAGGAGTGTCCGACGAGTTTTCTCTGGAGAAGTATGAGGGTCTGGCGACGGAGCGGGAGCACGAGCTGAGCACGCTGGGGACGCCGGCCACGGCGACGACAAACGAGACGTTCATGAGGGCCTGCGACGACGAGAACCTGAGGTTCCAGCTGCAGCAGGCGCAGCGGGAGGTGGATGCCGAGGCTGCGGCAGCGTTCGACGAGCTCAGGTATCTGTACTATTAGCCTGGCGGGAAATAAACAACTAGGCGGGTTGACAGAGTTAGGTAGGTTAGACAAGATTCTATAGTGTACAGCAGAAACAGACGCCGGGCGCCGCAGCACGCGGGCGGTCAGCACCCCCGCTCACTCCTCCTGCTTCTTCGGGTACTTGATCACCTCGAAGTTCGACTGGAATAGCATCAACGAGAACGACTTGGACCCGTCCTCCTTCTCGTAGGACGTGTTTTTCGCCTCTGCCTCGAGGTAGATCTTCGAGCCCTTGGCCAAGTTTCTCTCCATGAAGTCGATCTGGTTTGGCGAGAAGCACGCGATGTTGAACCATGACACGGACTCCCCGGCCTTGGTTCTGGAGTTCACCGCAATTGCGTATTTGAGGTACTCCTTGCCCGTGCTGGTGGTCTGTTTCTGCAAGTCGGTGCCGATCGTCCCAATGAGGGTCATTTTGGCGAACTTCGGCTTGAACGACGTGGAAAACGTTCTGGTGGACTGTCTGAGCATGCTGGCTGGCTGGCGGTAGTGGCTTGCGGTGTCGGTGTCGGTGTGTGCCCTGTGCCTCTGCCCCGGGCCCTGCCCCGTGCCCTGTCTCTGTCTGTCTTGTTCTGTGCTCTGTGCTGTGCCGCTCTTTTCACCTGGCCGTCCCACCCGTGTGCCCCGTTTGGCTGCCGCCGCGGCAGCGCAGCACGCGCGACTGCGAGGGCGACCGCGTTGGGCCGATCGACCGCAAAACAAAATTGAGGTCGATCGACCGCATTGGGTCGATCGACCCAAACTCAGAAGTGGTCGATCGTCGCAAAATAAAAACGGGGTCGATCGTCGCAGATTTGGGCGACGCGGCGTGGACGCAAAAAGTGGGGAGCGAATGGGAGAGAAACAATTGCTAATGCTGCGGGAGAGAGAGGGGAGGGGAGGGAGACAGAAGAGAAAAGAGCAGGTGTCGAAAGAATGCTCAGCTAGAACAAGGCACGGAAGGCGGGGGGAGGAGGGAGCAGCAGGCACAGGAACAGCAGCGAAAGCAGCAGAAGCAAAGGCAGCAGAAGCAGCAGAAGCAGCACCACAGCACCACAGCACCACAGCACACCATGTTTGCCAGACCAGCGCTCAGCAGAGGACTCGTGAAGTCGTACACCCGGTCGTTGTCGGCCACTGCGATGTTGAAGTCGGCATCGGCAACGGCGGGCAGCGCCATCTCGACGAGACCGGAGGGCTTCAGAATCCCGAGACCAAGAACGTGGGAGGAGTCGAAGGAGGGCGCTCTGGCCAAGGCCACGAAGTGGTTCCTCTTGGCCGAGATGTTCAGAGGAATGTACATTGTGCTCGAGATGTACTTCAGAGCGCCGTACACAATCTACTACCCGTTTGAAAAGGGGGCGATCTCTCCGCGGTTCAGAGGGGAGCACGCGTTGAGAAGATACCCGTCCGGGGAGGAGAGATGCATTGCGTGCAAGTTGTGCGAGGCGATCTGCCCGGCACAGGCCATCACGATCGAGGCGGAGGAGAGAGCAGACGGGTCGAGAAGAACCTACAAGTACGACATCGACATGACCAAGTGCATATACTGCGGGTACTGCCAGGAGTCGTGTCCCGTCGACGCGATTGTGGAGACGCCGAACGCGGAGTACGCCACCGAGACGAGAGAAGAGCTTCTTTACAACAAGGAGAAGCTTCTCGCCAACGGCGACAAGTGGGAACAGGAGTACCAGTACGCCGCCAACGCAGACGCTCCCTACAGATAGACGGCGCCGCGCCGTGGCGTCTGGTCTTCCTTTCTGCGTCCATTCAACTATTCATTCCATAGAAAAAGAACACTCCTTCTATACTGTGCTGCCCGAGGGCAGCGTTGTGCACCCCCGCTCCATGCGGCACGCACCCCCCCACCCGTACACGATACGTTCTATTTATTTATCTACCAGATCTATTTCATATTCTTATTCATATTCTTGTTCTTGTTATGTACACATGAATTGCAACACTTTTTTTTTTTTTTTCCTCTTTCGCTCAAGATGGTTTTTCAACATGCCCATCAATCTCAGACCGATTTCCACCCTCCGTTACGCGGGCTTCTCCCGCCTCGACCAGGACAGCATAGCCCAGAAAGACCCATGTCCGACGTCAAGACGGTTTCCCGGTCCCAGCTGTACGAAAGCGGTGGCGAAGACGCTGCCAGCTCCGACGAGCAGGAGTACAACTGCCCGCCACCAGGCTTTGATTTCGAGATAGTCGATGTCGACGACGACGTCGACGCCGACCAGCCACCGGCAGCCGAAGCTGGCGACGCCGGCGACAAGACAGACGACAGCACATCCTTGGCAAAGGATGGTGACGACAAGGTCGAGTATTTCCCACTTTTCTCCACAACCGCAACCCCCAACGGAGCGTCTCTCACAAATAGCTCGGGCACGGCTGGCAGCTTGGTCAGGATCAAGGTGGACGACTTGGCCGACGTCGACGAGGAGCAGGAGCCGGGGAAAGTGAAGGACGAGGAGTGGGACCAGATTGCAAAGGAACGGAATGAGAGCAGACGACCTTTGAGCTACTACTACCACGACGGTGACGGCGACGACCAGGTCGAGAAGTACAAGGCGGTTGCCGTCGATGGAGACACGGTGATACAGTGGAGCAAGCACTTCCGCATATTGACAAACTACAGGGTGAAGGACCTGGCGAAGCACAACGCGACGGTTGACCTGTACCACAAGATAGACCGGTCTGCGAGAGACGGGAAGGGTAAAAAGAGAGGAGGAAAGAAGCAGAGAGACGCCAAGATCTTCCGAAAGGAGAGACTCAAAGAGTGGAAACAGAAGCTTGCCGAGGCCAGAGAGCGTGCCAGACAGAGATCCTACAGAGAGGACCCCGCCGCAACGGCCGGCGCCACGTCTTCAACGAAAACCAAGTTCGGAGATTCCTTCAGAAAACGCTCAAACACTGTCTCCAAAAACATAGGAAGGCCGGGGAAACCGGTGTTCAGAACGGAGTAATTCACCTTATGTATGCGGATTTATAAACATCTAAACTGCTGTAAACAATATGCGATAACCTACTTCCTTCTTTCAAAGTTCGTGATGGAGTTCAGCATCATCCGGTACTCCAATTTGTCAACTTTGAAAGGCTCCCCCATCTCCGAGTAGGAGCCGCTCACCACCTCTCCAATGGCCTTCTCAAGCTCGCCCTTGATGTTCTTCAAGTTTCTCACAATCGGCCCTCCTCGGTTCACAACCTCTCTTACCCCCGAGTCAACACCCAACGCTATCTCCCTCCAGTATCTGTCCAGCAATCCACGAGACTGCCTCTCTTCATCACCACCCAAAATGAGACTGGCATTTGTCGACAAGAGATGATCCCACACAGACACTTCTGTGTTTCCAGAGCCGAACTCGTCCACCCATTTCATGCTCTTTATGCACCTTTCTAGCTGAGCTATCAACCTCGAAGGCCTTTCCAGCGAGTTGATATATGATGGTAAGTACTTGGTGTTGTTCAAGTTCCGTAGAATCAAGTTGATCGAATGCTTGCTGCTAGCAGTGTATATGAGCTCGATCGAGGATACCAGGTTCTTCTCATCGAGGAGAAGTTTGGAGGAAAGTAAGTTGAATAGCGACTTTTCGGTGTCCTGCTCAGGTTCAGCACCCCCAGTGTTGGTGACATATTCCTGGATGGGGAACTTCAGCAGATTCCTGGTCTGAACTTGAATGACGTTCTGACAGCGCTTGATCAAAATCTCGCTGAACTGCACATAGTCTCTTACCAACTTGATCAACTTCAGGCTCGGGTTGCTTATATAGCTCGTGAGCTCCCTTAGCAGAACGGACAAGCTGTACAGGTGCTTGAACGGCTTGACAGAGAGATTATTCTCACTTTTGTCAATCTCCTCAATCTTGTTGATGAGATAGATCGCAAAAGTCAAAGATCGCAACAGCTTGTTAGTTTGGTGCACCTTCTTCAAAGCCATCTGCAAATTGACACATTCGTTGTACGGCTTGATGATCTCGTTCTCCAACCTTTGGAATGAGTTGTTCAATTGGCCGACCGAGGGCTGAATTACTTTGATTTCATCCTTGAACTTCTCTACCTGGGCAAACTCCTCAATCAAGAGCCCGGAATTCTCCCGAACATTGTCATCTATCTTCGAGTTCAAGTCGCTTATATCGAAGTCGAGCCTCTTTATCGACGTTTCAAGCTCAATATCTGAATCTTGTGCGTTGTTGGTCTCTAAAAGCAGTTTATTGGCGAGTTCGCCAGCATTGAAACTCTTGGAGAGATAGTCTCCATATTCTGACAAATTGCTGCTTTCCATAGTAGCAAGCGATCTAGCACTCGTCCTATATTCAACCACCCCAACCGCCGAGGCAGGACATCACCAACAACCATCTCGTTGATATCTGGCACGAGCAAGTTCAAGATCAACTTGGCAACAGCTTACGTAACAAGCCCACCTCTAACAAAAAAAAGTTTTCCAGTTGACCATTTCGGCTTATTGACATCTCTGAATAGAGAGGTTCGGATGAATTGAATCACAGAGAGAAGAGAGAATACAAAAGCTAATCACTTGCCGATATCTTCCACAAAATGGGATTTAGCTTTGGCTTTACAGAAGATATTGAAGAGGAGCCACAGGGGGGTCAGCAAAACGGAAATGGTGTTCCTGCACAGTTTGTAAATCCAATAGATAACGCTTCCGAGCTCCAAAGCCCGAAGTTGTACACTTTGCAAGACCTTCAGCGTTTGTCTTTTGCCGAAACTCGAATAACCTACGAGCCGGTCGAGCTCTACCCTGGCCGGACACTGTACAGAAGAGAGTTGTTTGACGTGAGGCACCAGTTGATGATGGAGGACAGCACTCTAGGTAAAAAGGAAGATGGAGTCAGCGCCGAAGAGTTCAACATTCTCATGGGAGAAACCGGGGAGGACCTAAAGAACGGGGTATACGAGGGTGGTTTGAAAAGCTGGGAGTGTTCCTTCGACATGATAGCCAAATTAAAAGACCTACAGATAGTCGAGAGGCTTCTTCAAAACGGTCAGAAGTTCAATGTGGTTGAACTTGGATGCGGCACTTCTTTGCCCACGCTGTACATCTTGAGCCTGATCTTCTCCACTCAAGCTACGCAGCACCAGCCCATCTCTGTTGTCTTGAGTGATTTCAACTACGACGTCCTCAGACTAGTCACTCTACCAAACATACTGATCAACTGGTGTTTCTGTGCGCTGAATCCGGACGAACTACGGTTGCTGCAACAAAGAGATGATGTGGAGGGGAACATCCGGGACGGAGAGATTGACATCACGAAGGCAGTAGTCGCAAGGTTCAACCAGTGGATGCAGCAGAACCAGGTAACCATTAGCTTCATCTCAGGCTCCTGGTGCCGCTCCTTCATGAATATTCTCAACGAAACACTTCCGCAGATGAAGACCGAAACCAACATTGTGCTCACCAGTGAAACTATCTACTCTCCAGCCATCTTACCAGTGGTGGGTGAGATGATGGTGGAGCTCGCTGGCGGAGAAGGAGCAGCGCACGACGACAGCGTTACACTTTTGGGCGCCAAGGACATTTATTTCGGGGTCGGAGGTAGCATTGTTGATTGCCGTCAGTACCTGCAGTCCAGGGGGGCACATGTAGAGACCACATCTGCTGCTGGCAACTTCAAACGCAGTGTACTTTCCATCTCCATATAGAAAACCACGTAGACCGTCCGTGTACGCTAAGTAGAGTATAGAGCAGGAAATAATTTGGTGAAACATCGATGTGCCGCGTCGAGGCTTGTTGCTATTTATATTTCCGTTGTACCACCAGCACGACAAATAGCGATGGACGGTTGAGCAGAAAGCCTGAAGCAGCCTGTTGGAAGCCACACCAAGCGGTCTCATATACACTACCAAGTCCGGTAAACAGCGTTGTTTCTGGGTAATTGAGAAGCAGAACTGGGGAAAGGAATGGGAAAATAGTGACATGTACCACAACACAGCGTGCAACACGAGTCGAAATCACACTCAAACAACAACAACATCCGCAACAGCATTGCCTTCCTCACCCCCGACAACCCACACAGAGCAACCCGAGAATTATCTCTCGATACGGGAGAGTGACACAAAGAAAATGATAGATTTGCTGTCTCCTAACTCGTCTCCGTCACTGCCTACCCGGAAGTCAAAGAATTTGAAAAACCTACAACTCAACCTTACCAACTCCCCCAGAAACAACATCAACAACCACGAAATACCGAATACCAGCATCCCGCTGCCAAACCAGAGGACGGAAGATAGCACCGCACCAAACAGCTCTTCGTCGCTGAACACGCTAAAGACACCAGTACTGAGTAGAACACCAACACCAACAGGGAATCTTCCTGCGGTTGGTGCTGGTGCTGCTAATGGTACTGGTGCTGCAATATCGCCATTTTCAAACCCAAGACCCTTACAGCATTTTCGAAGAATGGCGTCTTTCAACTCGAGTTCGCCGTCTTCTTCATCCGCCTGCAGTAGCATCAATGGAAATAGCATCAAACTCAATTTGAGTGGTGGCAACAGCAACGGCAGCACAAACACTATAAACAACAGCAACATCAATAACAACCAGCGGAAAAGAAGTGCTACTACACTAGCCATTAATATACCAGTGCATGATGTGGAAGCCGAGAACAATGGTGATAGTCCTGGAAACGGACACGCACCAGGCGGGGGTCTCAAAAGCGCATATGGCGACTTTATCTTCAATTACGACACAGATTTACCAAACGATAGGAACGCATCGAAAACAAACAACAAGAAGATACCGGTACTGCCCTTTGAAAAGCCACAAAAGAGAACGAGTAGCATGGATTTCTCGAGCCAAGACTCATTGTCATTATCGCCTATTTCCTTCTCATCACCATCAATCTCGTTACCAGCAAAACCCTTCCCTGTACCTGTGGATTTAAATTCTTCAGGCCAATTATACTCTTCTGAAATCAAGCCGCAGACAATAATGCACTCATTTGATGAGTCGAAAATGGACGAAACAAACGCTGAAACGTTTAAAATGGCATACCCAAACGGACCTATTTGTGTATTGAAACCAAACCTATACCTCTATTCTGAACCTACATTTGATGAGGTAACCGACTTTGACGTGATAATAAATGTTGCACAGGAAATCAAAGATTATACAAATCAGGTTGATGAAAGAAACAAAATTGCAGAAATAGCGGGAATTAAAAACTTCGACAACATAAGTATAGACTCTCAAAACAGAGAAAAACTTACATTCAGAAATAGTAGGCAAAATATAGAGTACTATTTCATTCCTTGGACACACACATCTAGACTCACGTCCGACTTCCCATATTTGACAGCCTTAATAGAGAAATCATTGAAAAGTAATAAAAAGGTGCTCATTCACTGTCAGTGTGGAGTCAGTCGGTCAGCATCTTTGATAATGGCCTATTTCATGAAAGTGTTTGGGGGAGGATACAATGAGGCCTATGGACGACTCAAACAGATTGTTCCGCAAATAAGTCCTAACCTTAGCTTGATCTATGAGTTGATAGAGTGGGGAGAATGGTTGGAAAAAGGCCAATCAAGTCAGTAGATACCAACCATATATAAATCTATGTATAGATTTATCGCGTTGTTTCTGTGCGTAATAGTTTCTCATCATTTTATAGTTTTAATCAAAGTAAATGTAATGAAAAAACGTTTAAATCTCGAACATATCACGAATTTCAAATTTCCTTCTTCGAACTCGCTACTCAAAAAAAAAATGCTGTAAAATAATAGAGATGTAATGACTATTATATATACTCTTTCTAACCTGCTTTTTGCTCAGGGTCCAAAGCAAATTAAGAACACTTCTAGCTTAGGGCAAGAGATCACAGTTAGAAGTCATGTCGGGCAACCCGTATCGTCGTTCAGGCGGTCCTCCAGCCCAAAATGGACAGCAGGGGCCGGGAAATGGTTATTACAGAATGACCAGTTCTCAGTACCATCATAACAACAATAACAATGGACATAACCGCAAATACAAACACAATCATTCTAGCCATGGATACGGTCGTGGTCGCTACAACCACAACTACGGTAATCAATATGATACTCGCCATAATCTTTATCATTCCCCTCACCATAACTCTCGATATCATCAACAAGCTTCACCTTATAATTCGGGTAGCGTCAATGGTAATATGAGCAGCACCAGCAATAATAATCTATCACGTCATTCATATCCTCCTTCTAATACAAATCCATCATCAGGAACAGATAACTCTTATTCATCGGAATCGAAAGTTAGCCTTTATCCTGTGCATGGTGAGAATACATCAGCTCAAATGAACTCCAAAAGTGATACTTCGACAGTAAGGAGCGCTCAGCTGCTTAGCAGTAGACGAGGAAATGGAAGTGAGAACTTCTCTAGTTCAACTGTGAATGCAACTACATCAAATTTGTCCCCAGTGGCTAAAGCACCTCATCCTGACGCTAAGATCGAGAATATGGTGAAGGCTGAAAAGAATGAAGAGATTACGGAGAAGAAACCATTAGATATCAACAGCCTACAACAGATGAAGAAGAAGAAACCAGGCGAAGCACCAGATTTGGAAGTGGAACAAAAAAACTTTAGTGTCGAAGCACAAACAAAAGTGATAAAAGAAGTCAAAGAAAAGAAATCCATACCCAAGACTGAACAAACTCAAACGAATGAAGATACTAAAGCTGAAGATGTAGAACACCAAGAGATATCAAAAAATGGAGATGTGGAACACCAATACTTCAATACTGAAGATACTGATAATCACGCCAAAGAAAGAATAACTGATGAAGCTATACAGCATGAAATTACGAAAAATGATGATGGCAATCCAGAAGTAATAAAAGACCTCACCGATGAAAATAAAGACCATGACATCAAACGAAAAGAATCCACGATATCTGACTCAAAAGTCATAGAGAAAGGTGATAATTCAGATGATGAAGACGAACCAATACAGCCGAAAATAAGGCATGTAACTTCGGAAACACCTTCAAAAGAGGAGTCAGAAGAGGAAACAGATATAGAAGATTCTATTCCAGTACCTTCAAGAAAAACTAGAAGACTTCATCGCCTTCTAAAAAGCTCGAATATGGACTCTGCAGAACAAAATGACGGCACAACGGCTTCCACTAAACTAACAATCTCAAAAAAACGAACGGATTCTTCAAACCTTACCTCCAACTCACACTCTTCTCGTTCACAATCACCTAAACAGCGCAAAACTTCCCGTGCAGGACGTGATGCTTCAGGACGTACTTTACTTCAAAGGATGTGTGCAAAGGGAAATATTGACGAGGTAAGGAGGTTGATAGAAGAAGGGCAAAATATAAATGATGCTGATTTTGCGGGAATAACTCCCCTTCACGAGGCTGCTCTCGAAGGCCACTACGAGATCACTAAAATTTTACTTGAAAATGGTGCTGATATCAATATACAGAGTGGGCAGATGGATAAAGATACACCTTTGATTGATGCAGTTTCCAATCTTCATTATAAAGTTGTTCAGCTGCTGCTCACTCGAGGCGCAAACCCTAACATACAGAACGCTCAAGGACAAAACACATTTGATGTTCTTGAAAGTACAATTAAAGAGTATGAGGACGACAACGAGGAAGTACCACCAGATGCTAAAAAGATAAAAAAGTTGATTCTGCAGTACTCTCAAAATTTTGCAGAGAATGATTCTCTCAGTTCAGACAAAATCAGCCGAGAAAGATCTAATTCAATTGCCACTGACGACGAAGCACATTCACTCAGTAATAATCAGCTTTCATATCCAAGTCTCCGGAAAGGGGGTCTAAATTCCCTTCAAGAAAGAATTAGTGCTAATGATGTGACTTTTGTCCTAAATTATGTTTCCAATATGAACGGCAAAAAAATTCCTTCTGAATCTCTTCTCCTTGCGTCAAAACTTGGTTTTCCAGATATTGCAAGCTTGCTAATTGCTTTTGGGGCGGACATCAATTTTAAAGATAAAAATGGCTGGACTCCATTGATGCATGCTGTCGGTAAGGGACATTTAGAAATGGTCAAATTACTATTATCAAATCAAGTAAACGTTGCAGTAAAAGACAAGAAAGATAGAACTGCCTTAGACATTCTGAAAGAAAATGGATTGTGTGAAACAGAAGAATATACCCTGCTTTTGGCAAAATCAAAAGAGATGCTTGCTCTAGAACCGAACAATAGTGACAAAATGGATATTGATCAAGAAGATGAAAGTTCAAAGGGAGATGAAGAGGACAATAAAGACAACGATGAAGATGAAGATATCGAGTATGACAATGAAAGCCAAGTCGATAAAAGCTTCACTGAAGAGGAGCCATCACTTCATGGAAAGAAAAGAAAACTTGCTACTAAGGTAAAGAGCGAAGATGTCAAAAATGACCAAGGTACTGTAAGTGATGCCCCTCATATTTTGAAAAAGCAAAAAACGATGGATGAGAAGAGAGCAGGATCATCAGACAAAGCTCCCTCAGCATCAGCTTCTTCTTCTCCTGCCCCTTCTGTAAGAAAAAGTGCTTCTAAACAAAGGAAGAAGCATGATGATGAACCTGAAGAGAAGAAGGTAACACCTATCCCTCCCACGGCAGAAGAGATCGAAGCACACAGATTGAAAGAAATTGAGGCACAGAAGGCAAGGGAAGCCCTTGAGCATCAAAGACTGGAACGTAAAAAACTGAAGCAGCAAGAAATAGCTAAAAGAATTGATGCTATCGAAAAACAGCGTGAGGAAGAAAAGAAGGCTTTGGAAAAGCTAACTTTAGAGAAAAGACGCAAAGAAGAAGAGGAACAAAGCATGCTTTTGAAAAAACAAGAGGAAAGTCGAAAGAAAGAAGAGCTAAAGTACGCTATTGAGAAGCGGAAGTTGATTCGAGACTATTATCCATATGGTTTAAAAAAGGCAAACTTTGGCGGTAAATTAAGTAAGTCAGAAATTGAGAGCTTCTTACCGCTTTACGTTTTCAAAATTGGAGATGCAGAGTATTTGATTGACTTACAGCTGAACTTACTATTTGGAGTTGAGAGTTTGTACAGCAAATATCCCCAGCTTGATAAAAGGAAAGTAAGATTAGAAGAAAAGAAGGGCTTGTGGAATGTTTTGTGGCCGTTGATTGGATCATTCCAAAACGGCTACAAACCTGTTGAGGAGTTACAACAAGTTTACGAATCAGAAGGCAATAATTTCAAAGAGTTGGTGCTGAACTGGGTCAGATTAGACGCGTTTGAAGAGTTGATAAAGACTGAAGAGTTGAGAGTGGTCCATGAGTCCGTTGAGCGTATTGGATTATGCCACGCTGCTTTGGTAATTGAAACATCTCAAGTTTCTGTTAGTGATGCAGACGGAGCTAACGCCGTGAACAATAATACCATTAAGGATATTGAGCCCACAGACAACAGACCTAGAGAGTTTCCCCGCCGATTTGGCAAAAAGGCAAGAACAGCTCTCAAGATGATGAACAAACCGCTTTGGTGAGAACTAAATTAGCGGTTTTCAGTAACCCGTGTAATTTTATAATCAACTGTACATTGCATGTTATATAATAGACAGAGAAGATTTTACACTGGCATAATTGCGACAGAGCTTTTCTGTCGCGGTGTACTGGTGTCCTTGGCACAACAAAAAATGAACATCAGGAAGGTGCGACATCAAAATCCAACGATTGATCAGTGAAAGAGGCACTTACGTTAGCCAGTAAGTTGTTTGAATTAATGACTACTTATATCTATTGAAAGTGGATACATCTGCCTTGTATTTTAGTTACCCGTTCTGCCTACAACTAAGTTTAGATAAGAGCACTTAAGATATTAGGAAATTTGACACCAACGGGATTGGAATACTTGAGTTTTACCTATTGGCACGCCATAGAGCTTTATAGAATTGAAAGAGAAGTAAAGTTCAAGACATCTTCAGAATTCAGACAAGATATCATAAAAGCAGCAATTACTTGACCGTTTGATATTAATGCACTTCAGAGATGAACCTTGCAACCCAATTTCAACAGTCAACAGACACGCCTAATGTGATTCCATCTGGAGTAGGAAGTTCACCACAACAGACGCCAGCTTCGCAGTTCAATAATTCACACTATTTGTTCCAGCAGCAGCAGCAACAGCAACAGCAGCAACAGCAGCAACAGCAGCAACAGCGTCAGCAGTCTCAGTTTGGTATCTCCGACAATGGATTGGATCAGTTAGGTCAGACCCAAAACGAAGGAAGCTTGAATCCGTCTAAGCTTATATCACAAAACAGCTTCCCATCCAACTTTAGAAACCCCAATCAGCAAACCTCACAGCAACTGCATAGTCTACAACAACAATTACAACAATTACAACTACAACAACTACAGCAACTACAACAACAGAAGCAAGGGGTGTCTATCCAACCAAACCAAGCATCATCGGCAGCATCACAACAACAGCAACAGTCCCAAGGTCAAGCCCAAAATCCAAGCCAAAGTCCTAATCAGAATCAGAATCAAAGTCAGCTTTTGGCCCAACAGCTTTTGGTACAGCAGCTTCAAAATCAGTATGCGATGTCTCATATGACTCCGCAAATGCAACCTTCACAATTAGTCCAATCTTTGAATCCTTCTTTGTATGAAGCTGACTACAAATCTATTGCAGTGGATCAGAATATCACTAGTTCGATGCATTGGCAGCATCAAACTCAATTGGCTGAGGTTTCTAGACAATCCAATGTGTCGCATTTCTACGCAAGACAAGCTGCAAGTTCATCAAGAAAGAACAAAGGTCAGCAACAACCAGGCCAAGGGCAGCAGCAGCAGTTTGAAAACGCGGGCAATACATTGATTGATGTCACCAAGAATCTATTGACGAGTGTGATAAAGCAGCAAGAAATTGCCAGTGCGCAAGCAGCGCTTCAGGCTGAAACTGCTACCAAAGGCAGTGGTGCTGGAGTTGGAACACCTACTCTTTCCAATGCTGTCATAGCAAAGAAGGCAGGTGCAATTGAAGCGGATGCTGTTGATGAAGAAGAAGAAGACCAGAGAATTAGAATTAAGGAAAACAATACCCAATTATGGACCGGATTAGATCTGAGTGGACAAATGATGATGAGCATATCGGACAAATTGTTCAGGTATGCTTTTTTGAGAAGATTGTATGTGAATGGCAACAACATTGTGAACATTCCGAAATCAATTGGCTCATTAAAAAGCTTGAGGGTATTGGATTTCTCGGCTAACAAGATCACATCCCTTCCTTCTGAACTTGGCATGTTATTCAACTTAAGATACCTATATCTCTTTGATAATGATATTAAGGAGATTCCTGATCAATTTGGGAATTTAATTTCATTAGAGTTTCTTGGCATTGAGGGAAATTTGAACATGAACAAGGATGTTATTTCGATGATTGCCAAAAAGGGTACTCGTGGGTTGATAATCCATTTGAGAGACGAGTGTATCAAAATTGATGCTCCTGAGCCTAGAAAATGGATTGGGATAGGCGAAGATGGGGAGCCTATGGTGAAGAAGGAAGAGCTGAAGCCTGTCAATGAGGTTGACTTGCACTCGAAGGAGAATAATTCTTTCACGTTAATGAGTTACAACACGCTATGCCAGCATTATGCGACGCCTAAGTTGTACAAGTACACACCGTCATGGGCGTTGAACTGGGACTACAGGCGTGAGAAGCTAACGCAGGAGATCTCGTTGTACTCGACGAACATCGTGTGTCTGCAAGAGGTTGAGACGCGGACGTACGAGGAGTACTGGGCTCCGTTCATGTTGAGCCGGGGATACCATGGGATTTTCCACCAGAAGAGCCGTGCCAAGACGATGAACGAGAAGGGGGCGAAGCGGGTGGACGGGTGTGCGACTTTCTACCAGACGGGGGTGTTTGAGTTGATTGACAAGAAGGTTCTTGAGTACGGGCGGTTGGTGATCAGCCAGGACAAGTTCAAGAAGACGGACGACATTTTCAACCGGTTCATGAACAAGGACAACATTGCGTTGGTGAGCATTCTCCAGCACACGAGCAGCGGCAAGAAGCTTGTTTTGGCCAACACGCACTTGCACTGGGACCCCGAGTACAACGACGTGAAGGCGATGCAGGTGGCGGTGCTGTTGGAGGAGCTGCAGGGCGTGGTGAAGAAGTACACGAACGGCCGCGACGACATCAACAAGATCCCGTTGGTCATCTGCGGGGACTTCAACTCCCAGAAGGACTCCGCGGTGTACCAGTTCTTCTCCCAGGGGGTGTCCAAGAACCACTACGACTTGAAGGACCGCGACTACGGCAAGTACACCAGCGAGGGAATGGCCCACCCGTTCCACCTGCGCAGTGCCTACGACGTTGTTGGCGAGCTCCCCTTCACGAACTTCACCCCCGCCTTCACCGAGGTCATCGACTACGTGTGGTACTCCACCGCCACCTTGTCCGTCAAGGGTCTCCTTGGCGAGCCCGACCGCCGCTACACCGACCAGCTGATCGGCTTCCCGACCCCGGACTGTCCCTCCGACCACGTGCCCTTGGTGTCCCGCTTCGAGTTCAAGAAGCAGGCCAGCGGCAAGCGCGTCAAGGCCGACTTCGGCAACAGCGGGTCCCGCAAGACCTGACCACCTGCAGGCCAGCCCCAGCGGCCCGCTGCGAGTATGTACTATAATAGCATGTAACTGTTTGTTTGTTTGTTTGTATCTCTGTTTGATTGTTTGTCTATTTGTCTATCTGTCGATCTTTTGGGCCGCTTACGTCAGCAACCCGCGACCCTCATCTCCCGGCGATAACAACCCCATTGCCGCTACTGCCCCGCCCCTCGCCCCGCGCTGACGTAAGCCGCCCGCCTTCCTTGTCCATTGTCGCTGGCCATCGGTCCCGCCCCTCGGCGCTAGCAGCCTCTCAGAGGCGGAGACGCCGCAGGCGCGCGGACCGGAATGCGGCCGGATTGGTCCGGCGGGGCGCTGTGCTTGGCAGCACCCCCTCTTTGCACGCCAGTTGCAGCCGGAGAAAGAGGGTTTGCGCCGTTGCACAAGACGAGCCGAGAGGCACGGAGGCGGGCTCAGGAGGCGGACTCAGTGTCAGGCTCAGTCTGTGGCCCTGGTGGTAGTGTTGACGAGGACAGTGCCCTTGTTCAACGCTGGTGCTGGTACTGCTTTTGTTTCTGGTGCTGGCTGTCCCTGGTCTGTGTGGCACCCCCCAATCGGCCTTGTCTCTGCCGCCGTCCCCCTTCGCCCCCCACCCATCGCAAATGCTCATCTCATCCCTGTGCAGCACGAGGCGTCCTCTTGCAAAGGCGCTCTTTGCGGTTCTGACACATGCCAGGCTTTCGCAGCAGGTGCACTCGTCCGTGGCCGTGACAGAGCTGCCGCCGGCGCTGGAGCCGGCGCTGGCGCCGTTCCCGGGCGCCGGACGGCCCCACGAGCGCAACACGAGCCACGGCGACGCAGCATGGACGTCCACGGCAACGTCGTCTTCGACGACGTTTGCCGACTCGTCGGCAACGCCGCAGCGGAACATGATCCTTGGACACCGGCCGCTGCTGGAGCTTGCGCCGGTGAGAAACCCGGCGAGAACCGTGACGGTGTCTTCGTACAACATCTTGTCCAGACACTACCTCTGGGAGAGCCTATACTCGTATCTCCCGCTGGAGTACACAAACTGGAGCCAGCGCTTCCGCAGGCTCAACCAGAGCTTCCGGGACTTGTCCGAGCTCTCAGACATCATGTGCTTCCAGGAAATGGAGTACCAGGTCTACCACGACCACTGGAAGGCCGCCATGGAGCGCCTCGGCTACGACTCCATCTTCCAGACGAAGCCCAGGCCAGGCTACTGGAAGAAGAGCGCCAACATGATGGACGGCGTGTCCGTCTTCTACAACCGCGACAAGTTCGACCTTCTTAACTACGAGCAGATCAACCTCGCCGACCACTTCAAACACTCCTCCATCATCGACCAGACCGCAGACACCCAGACACGGTTGAACGTCAGAAACACCGTCGCCGTCATTGTCGTGCTCAGGCACAAGGCCTCCGGCGAGACCCTCTTTGTCTCCAACACACACCTCTACTGGTCCCCCAAGCACGACGACGTCAAGCTCATGCAGACCTACCTCCTCACCTCCTTGGTTAAGCACTCCATCATGCGCCACTACAAGATGTCCTTCGACGAGGTCGACGACATGATGAGGGCGAAGCAGGGCCCCAACGTCGTCATGGTCGGCGACTTCAACTCTAGCCCAACCTCCATGGTATACCGCTTCATGTCCAAAGGCTTGGTGGACAAGAAGCAAGAGGTCAAGTTCAACCAGGATTACGGGATGAAGTTCAGCCACCTCATCAACAACGGCCTCGGCAAGTTCAAATCTCCCTATAAGGACCTATACTCGAAGGGTCTTTTCACAAAGACAACGTACACCCCGAAGTTCAAGGGCGTCATTGACTACATCTGGTTTGCAGACTGCAACAACAAGTACAACTTCACCAAGGTGTTGGGCGACGTCGATCATTCTTACCTCGAACATTTCAAAGGCTTCCCCAACGAGGACTTCCCAAGCGACCACATACCAATACTTGCCCAGATCGAGTTCAAGTAGCTCCAGAGAAAATTTTCCGACCTTATTTCCATTCATTTTAACCCCTCCTCTACTTCCAGGCATACCTTGATGACTTATTATACACATACATTTTCTATACATTTTCAATTATCATACTATTACGAGCTTTTTTATCTTTTCCGTATTTTTGGGCTTTCTTTTTTTCTTTTTTTTCTTCTCCTTCTACTTAATCTATTCACCGGTCATCAATCTTTACTTTCTTCGTTAGAATTTATTATACAAGCTATCATCATATTTATTCTATGAGTTATTACTACCACTACTATTACTACTATAGTTTTTATCTAACATTCGTTGTATAGAGTAATTTTTTAACGAGCGATAAAAAAGATCGAAGGTGACTTTTCACCAGCCGCCAGATCCTCCCGCCCCCTAAGTCCCCTCTCTTTACGCCTTAGCATCACTCTACGTACAATATTTTCCAAAACCTTGTTGATAACATAAAGATGTCTCGTAGCAGGCACTTTACAAGAGCGGCAACTCTACGACAAACAGGTTCCTCCGTAACTATCAAGCACGAAGATCTCGGTACTTTTGACTCGGAGATCAAGAAGTTCGATAAGGAACGCCAGAATCAACCGCCAACAATTGCCAGAAAAAAGAGAAACATCAAGCATATCAAACTGGAGTATGAAGATCAAGATGAGGAAGCAGCAGGTGCCGAATCTGTCGACATTTCTGAGAACTTCTTCCCGCTGTACAACAAAATCAAGGAAATGAGAGAGCTTATTGTAACTCCCGTCGATCTCATTGGCTGCGTGAAGATCCCAACCCTTTTGAAACTCATCACCAACCATTACAAAGAGACGGGGGTGATACGACACATTGAGATTGCAGAAATATCAGGCTTACAGGATGAACTCAAACTAATAGAAAAACATGGAACAGATAGATTTTCAAGATATCAGTTGCTTGTGACACTACTATTTTCTTCGCAAACCAAAGATGAGATTAACTTTCAAGTAATGCAAGCTCTGCATGCACATTATCTACAGAAAGGGTACAAAGAGGGGCTTTGTATTGAGAGCATCAACGACACTGACGAGAAGGAGCTCGACAAGATGATCTTTCAAATAGGTTTTCATTCGAGGAAGGCCTTGTATTTGAAAGAAACAACAGCTAGCCTGCAAAACGGTGACATTCCAGATACCATCGAAGCCTTAGTCAAGCTAAAAGGTATAGGTTACAAGATGGGTCATTTAATTCTGCAAGGAGCTTGGAACAAGGTCGTTGGTATCAGCGTTGATACACATATGGTCAGGCTTTGCAACATGTTTGGTTGGACCCCGAAAAATGAGAAAAATCCAGATAATATTCGTAAAATCTTAGAACAGATGTTGGTCAATCATAAGGAAATGTGGAATGAAATCAACCCAGTTTTGGTGGGATTTGGACAAACTGTTTGTACTCCCGTCGGCCGTCGCTGTGATCTATGCTTGCTATCAACCATCGATAAAAAGAACGACGTTGTTTGTCCTGCAATCGACAAAAAATTGCTCTTGCGTGTTCAGAGAGGTGTTGAAAAGGACGATCGTAAAATTAGAGGCGATATAGAAAGATTGGTGGAGTATAAAAATAGTTAGTACGGTATATAAAAAGAATCAAAGACGTTTAGATTTTAGGTTTAATCTCAATCTCCGTAGATATACTGATGAACTGGTCCTGCCAAACCAGAGGTAACGAATACTTCAGATTCCCCCTCAAGATTATCTTGTACTTTGAGTTAAGAATCCTTAACCATTGATCATGAGATAGCTCCTCACCTTGATAAACAAAACCCTTACCTGGCTGATAAAGTTTCAATTGAGCCCCAGAGAAGGTGGGTAGCACTTGTGATGGGTCCTTCCATTTGTGCCACACCTCCGACCATGTTGGCAGGTTCAAGAGTCCAATGAACTTCAATGGTGTCAAAAACTTGTTTGAGTTCCCCAACAATATCGTGATCTCTTTTTTGCCTGGAAGTACCAGTTCTGTCGTCCCATCTTCAACATCCTCCTTGTCTCCTTCTTCCATCAAATTCGATTCGTCGGTGACCAAGAACAAATCAAGACCCAAATCCCATATGCTGATGTCTTGTAAGTTTGTATTGGACGCCCGAGATTTGATATCTAGCAACAAAATCTCGTCACTTACCAGGACGTTTTCAAGATCAGCAACCTCAAAATCCACTAGTGTGTTGTTGAAGTTTTTCATTATTATAATCTTCAAGCAGGTGCAAAGCATGAGTAACAGCACAAATATGTAAATGCTGGAAAGAATAAATTTAAGAAACATGTTTTGCCTATAATATAATGATTTATAATCATGCGGCGAGTTCTCATCATTTGGAGGCCCATCTTGTACGTTGTATTCATCCAGTGAATCATAATATGGGTGTTTGATACTGCCATAAATCTCGTACCTTGGCTTTTTCATTTTCATGTTCATTCGTTGGTGTCCTTTTTTCAAGTTTTCTACATATGCTTTATTTGGGCTGTTCACATGTGAACGATTTCGCTTTATGTTACCTCGAGCCATGTGGTCAAACATACTTTGCTCTATAGGGGAAATTTTGGAATGATACTTTCCTTTGAAATTATTTCTCTTTTTATATGGCTTAGCCAAATATGATTCTGCATCGGTAAGCCCAGTATGCTCATCAAGTTCATTTAAATTTAAATTTATATCATCCTCATCGCCCTGGTCGTTGTCCTTGTCGTTGTCGTTGTCAACTAAGTCCTCTTCTAATATATCCCGATCTAATTCGTGGCTCGGAAATTCATCAACATTTTCAAAAAATTCATTATCCACATTATTACGAAATCTCTTACTTAAATCAATTTTTGTATATCCTATGGGCCCAGTAGCAGTATTAGAATTAGTGGCAGCATTATTGTTGTTGTTGTAATTGTTGAATATTTTTTGTGAGACCTGCCGAACCTTGGAATAAGTTGGAGAAACAGACAGGTTATTGGATGGGTAGTATAACTGACGTTTTGTTGCTGGCGACCTCTTGCCGCTGTTCATATATGACTGCACATCGCTTGATGTAACAACAGTAGATATCGACTGGTTATCAAGAAAATCCAGATCATTCTGACTAGTCGCTCCATTTCCAGCAATATTATTTGATGTACTGTTGATCAAGTTTTGATTTGGTATGTTGGGATAATTTTCCTTCGTCATGGGGTTGCTCAAAAAAATTCCGTTAGACAACTTCCGTTGAAGCTTCTGATCGCTCAAACTCATAATATCCATCGAATTGAGATCATTGTATATGAAAGACTCACTTCCCTCCTTTGTCCCACAACTGTTATAGTTGTTGGTATTTTGTTGGTGTACTCCTGTGGTATGATTGTTGTTGACCTTTTGATAAGGAGGATTTGGAAAATGGCTCTCAAAGTTGTTAGAATATATTGACTGCTGATATGCCGAATGGGCATCATCTCGTGGATGGAACTCCCCCGGAGAAAGAATGCGTAAACCGTCGTTTAGATTGTTGTAGTTACTGCTGCCGTTGTTGTTGGATTTCAGATCATCAAAATCGAGACTACTATATGCATCAGTGTAAACAGTCTGTAGAGTATTTATGCTACCGCCTTTAGGTATTTGGCTGTTCGTGCTTGGTTGAAAGGACGTTGCAAATGTGGTAGTTGTCGGTGAGCTAACAGATGCAACGGTCGGTATGTTGTTGAAAAGAGCGTCTTTTGATTTCTTGTTGACTTTGTTGTTTTCAATCAACTCGCTTCTCAAGTTGGCGTTTTTAATACTTGTTTCCCTGTCGTTGTTGGCTATGTTTTGGGATATGAAAGTTAAAGATGGGAACCTTGTAGGCTCCACACCAGCTTTAAAAGTATTCGCCAGCGAGTTGTCTGAGTTTTCGTGTGTTATCGTGGCACTTCTGTCCTTCTTTGCTCGTATTTGTTGTTCTCGCACGGTAGATAACGATCCCGTGGATGATAATGAATGGGAGAGCGACGTCGTCATCCTGGGACAAGCCTAATATGCTAAAGCGGCCCTGTAAGTATACTAAGGGTCTGATGCTTAGTCTATGGGTTGCTCACTTGTGATCTTACCAAGCCTGGTTCCCGGGGAACAGTGTGCCTTGCTTCTTAATGCTATGTCAGGGTGTCCCATAAAAGTTCAGCTGATTCATGTTTCCGTCTGCGAGGAAATTTCAAAATTGTGAATTTGAAATCGCAGGAAGCCGGGAAGCAGGCCTTTGGGGGAGGAAGGGAGGAAAAAGTATGTATCAACTGGGAAAAGATTCTGTGGTCACAAAACGGCCACAAATGTGGAAAACAGGCGATATAACTAGAATACGGAAAGCGATTTAGGTTATGAACTGTGAATAAGGATCATATAGAGGTATAGATATATATGAGTGTGTGCTCGAGTGTAGAAAATAAATTACGCCTCCATCTTTGGGGCGCTTGACAGTTGATCACTTCAGAGACATCTGCTCAAAGTCGTCAGAAGCGCTTTGTAAGCTCTGCATCATGCTTGAGTTTCTCCGGCTTGGATAGGCGTCGAGAGCTGGTGATTTCGGGGAGTTTGTGACGCTGCCACTGACCAGGCGCCGTTTGCAGTTCATCATGGGGTTCCAGGGCGAAACGCCGCCGTCGTCACTGAGGTACTCTTCTACGTCTGTGTAGCAGTCATCGTAGGCCTTTGCCTTCCTTTTCCTAGACTTTCTGATCGTCTCGAAAGGGTTGGATAGAAGCGAGTGGCTGGACGTGTCGAACGTCCCGTGCAGCAAGTGGTAGGGGGTATCGCCCCCTTCCTCCCTCGCCGTAGAGGCGTCTGCGACAGTAGTGGATGCCGAGATGTTGGTGCCAGTGGGTATCAAAGAGGTGACGGAAGTCTTCCGCTTGTGGAGGTTTATACTGGCGTTGGACATGCTTCCCTGGCGGCTATTCGACTTGTAGCTCTCCGAGTTGGTCAGCGACGAGCTGGACTTTCTGCGGTTGTTGTTCCACGACTCGTTGGCCTTGTTGATGACCTCGAACTTCTTCAAGTTGTCTTGATTGAGAATGTTCCGGGGACTATTTTTCTGAGATAGCAAGAACGAGTAGGACGATCTCGAGTTCGACAGCTCGTCGTCCTCCTTCATCGCCGTCGTGATGATCATCTCATGCTGCATCTCGTCGTCCAACGGATACGACTCCATTTGCATGTCGTTGGCTATTCGCTTGAACGCTTTCATTCTCGGTATGAGGGCCTTCCGCGAGATGATCTTCTTGAAGATGTTCGGGCTTGACGTCTCCTTCGGCGGTAGCACCACAGGGGGTATCACCTGTGCTGAGCCGACCAGCGGGTCACCCACCGCCCTGGTACCGCCTGCATCAGTCCCGATTTTGCTTTTCAACGAGAAAACGTTGATAAACGAACTTTTCATACGGGAGGCATCCGAAGCACCTCCGGGGTTTGCGGGCGTCGACAGCCTTGGTTCTGCTTCTGTCTCGGACGACGAAGACGATGACGACAATGAACACGAGCCCACCAGCTGCTGGCCCGGACCAGGAACCTGCCCGTGCCCGGGACCGCCGATGCCGTTATCTTCTCGAGGCGCTGCGTTGGAGATCATGCTCAGGGAAGACGCCGAATGCGACTTTTCAAAGGACACCCCGTAGCGGTGGAAACGACCACAGCTTGTACCTGTGCCTTCTCCCTCCATCGCTGGTGCTGGCCCGATTCCCAGGTCACCAAAACAAACCTTACCCCATTGTGGCCCCTCCAGCTGACGATAAGCCAAACATGCCCGGACGATAAAAAAAACTTTCCACGCTGTCCGGGCTGTCCAGGCGGCGCCCGCCGGACAGCGAGCTTCCCCACACGGTGCCAGAAGAGGAGACAGGCCACAGCTGACGCAGAAGACGGCCAGTGGCGGCTGGCAGAGGGCTCAGAGGGTCTCTGGAAGGCACCAGCAGCAGGTTTATTAAGCATTGTGTCCATTTCTGCCCTTAATGTCCATGTTCGCCGCCACATACGCCCGCTCGGGGCTCAAAACGGGAACTCTCCAGTCCACTCGCCTCATGTCCTCGGTAACCGCCCGTGCCATTATCTACAACGCCTACGGAGAGCCTGCAGAGACTCTCAAATGCCACGCTTACAAGATCGACGTCGCTAGCTTGAAGCCGGATGATGTTGTGGTCGAGACCGTGGCCTGCCCAATCAACCCGTCCGACATCAACCAGATCCAGGGCATCTACCCTTCCAGGCCTCCGATTTCTGTCGACTCGTTGCCCGAATTGAAGAGTCCTGCCGCCGTGTGCGGTAACGAGGGCCTCTTCAAGATCATTGCGACCGGGTCCAACGTGTCGAACTTCAAGAAGGGCGACTGGTGCATCCCGGCGGACGTGAACTTCGGAAGCTGGTGCACCCACAAGCGGGGCCTGGACAGAGATTTCATCAAGGTCCCGCAAACGATCTCCGTCAACCAGGCGGCAACGATCTCGGTCAACCCCTCCTCGGCCTACCAGATGTTGACGTGTTTCGAGGAATTGAAGCCGGGAGACTGGTTCATCCAGAACGGTGCCAACTCCCAGGTGGGCAGAGCAGCCATCCAGATCGGTAAGAAGCTGGGCTTGAACTCGCTCAATATTGTCAGAAACAGAGACGACATCGACAAGCTTGTTGCCGACTTGACCGCGCTTGGCGCCACGAAGGTCATCACAGAGGATGACAACGGCTCCAAGGAATTCGGGAAGACCATCAAGTCGTGGTTGGACGGTAAGCAGATTAAGCTTGGCATGAACTGCGTTGGTGGATCGAGTGTTACGGGGCTAGCCAGAAAGCTGGGTCCCGACGCCACCCTCTTGACCTACGGTGGCATGTCCATGAAGCCAGTGATCTTGCCAACCAGCTTGTTCATCTTCAAGAACCTCACTGCCAAGGGCTTCTGGATCACAGGCAACATTAAGAGAATCCCCAACTCCAGAGTTGATACCATCAAGGCAGTCCTCAAGATGATTGAAGACGGCGACCTTGCGGAGCCAACGTACAACGAGACCAAGGCCAAGGTTTCTGACCTAACAGACAAAAAGTTGCTCGACATCTTCACCGCAGGTTTGGCCAACTCTAAAAAGGGCAAGCAGTTGATTCTTTTTGAGTAAACATGTGTCTCAAAAGCCGTTTGATATGTAGTTGTTACCGTTTTTTTATATATTATTTAATCTCATTTGACAAAGTTGCAGCGTCACAAAAAGGACCTGCCTTGGTAAGCTGTAGGTAATACACAATAAGGCCATGTATTAGTGAATACCACAAACTTGGAAGCCAAGTACGGTTCAAGCACTGTAAAACCCTCTTTAGCTCAGTTGGAAGAGCGCGGGACTGTAATGGGTACAAGACATCCTGAGGTCTCTGGTTCGATCCCGGAAGGAGGGAGTTATTTTTCTTTGGCTTTATATGAATTTTGGGACGATCGTCTTTTTTGGCCATTTAGTTACGTAATCAAAGCTGAGAGAATGATTATATCATTAATAATCTGATTGGGGAAGATACTGGAGAAAGAAAAAAAGTCATGACAAATGGAAGTATCGATAACTTCAGCAACGGGCCTCTTTGTCTATGCTTGGCTGGGTTTGCCTCTTTTTCTCTCTCCACCAACAGACTATAACAATACAGAAGATGGCATCAACACAGAGGGCACTAGCTGCTTACCGTTCAGCTCTGCGGGCAACGAGGGTTGCCTTCACGACTGACACCAGCACATTAGCTGCCGCCAGAACGAACATAAAGCAGGAGATGAGGGCCGAAAAGTCCTCCACGAACCCAGACTACACGCCGGCGCAGAGAATCGAGCTTCTGGAACAAGTTGGCGCCTTCTTGAGACGGAACATTGTCCAGGGCGTCAAGCGTGACGATTCCGAAGGTCGATATGCGCTGAACATCCACCAGGACACCGAGCTAGGCGACAATAACGAAATCAAGAAGAACAAGTCTCGATTCAAAGCCTCAGGTGCACCACCAAGCGGGGGTGGCTGCTGTGGTGGCGGAAACATCGAGTTGAAGCAGAAGACCCACTGACGAGTTCTCCACGTCACTTGCCACACTCCTGTAAATATGGCTAGCCCGACCCATGCCCCCGTGTGTATACAGTACGTACGTGTATTAGCATAAATAGAGTACTCGTAATAGTAAGGGCTTTAATACCAGCAAAACACGATAATAGCGCAGGATAAGATGCCATACAGCTCCCCCGGGCTGGCCCCCCTTCTCACCCCGTCCCAACCCCGCAAATACGGCCGCCCAATTGTTCTATTTTTGCCTTGACGTCAAATGTGGCGTACCGTTCCAGTCCCTATTTTGCTGGCTCTGGGCAGGCCCGGAAGGCCTCGATGGTGATGCGACGTACATGCGGTGCGTCATTCTCTTTCTGCCTTCTCTCGAGCAGACCTATCCCGTCCACGGCCCTGACGTGGAGACATGTCCCCTTCCGGGAAAAGTTTATAAAAAGATTGGTGTTTCCAGTTTGATGATCAATTGACTGCAACGGTTGTAAACTATCTGTAAAACAAATACCTTTTTTTAGTTATTCAAACACAAGAAAACATCTATCAAATACTCATAATGTCCGACTCAGCAAGAAAGAACTTCTCAGACAAGGTTTCCGACGCGGTTACCCCAGACAGTCAAAAGTCCGGATGGGACAAGGCTACCGAAGGCGTTTCCAACCAATACGACAAGGCTGCCTCTAAGGTGCAACCAGAGGAGGAGAAGGGTGTCTTCCAGAAGATCAGTGACACCATCTCTGGTAAAAAGTAATGCCGTCTGCTAGCTTGACGCACGGGATGTCAGCCGGAGTTGACTGCTAGGTCGCTCGTGCACCTCATTTCTTTACACGTCCTATTATTGCCACAATGAATTATTTAAAGCTATGACGGTGAATCAAAAATGTCCATATAAATATATAAGCTTTATGTATCGTAATGAATCGATTTATGAACAAAAGTCCGAAGATGCCCAATTGGACACCAAAAATCTTTGTAAATGCCCAATTAGAGCTTTGACAACCTCATGGAGGTTGCTGATGGGCTTGCTATGCCGCTAATGGTGCTAGCGTTTCGGTACGGTGTCTAGAGTGCATTGTACAGTTCCAACTCCGTTAACTCAAATGCTTTTCCACACGAGTCAGTTTGTTACGTAAGCGACCGCCTTTTCAGTTTGCAGCCCAACTGAAAAGATTGGCGGTTACTGCAGCAAGAGACCCCATTTATCCATCTGTCGCCCCTACAGCTGTGCCGGCTTCCCCTTGACACATAGCGCATCTGATGTTCCCACAAAGAAGTACTCCGACCAAGGCTCAGATTAAAGCGAATCTCTTGAAGGCGGTTGCCGCTGCGCACACGGCCATGGAAGAAGGCCGCCATCCGTTCGGATCTGTGCTTGTCGGGCCTGACAACGAGTCAGTTGTTCTAGAGCAGGGCAATGTGAACACTCTGAATCACGCTGAATCGACGCTTTGCAGGGTGGCATTTGAGAAGTACTCGCAGGACTACCTTTGGCAGTGCACCCTCTACACCAATTTCGAGCCATGCTGCATGTGTGCGGGCTCCATCTACTGGTCGAACATTGGCAGGGTCGTCTATGGGCTCAGTGAACACGCGTTGCTAGAGCTGACCGGTGACCACGAGGAAAACATGACGTTGGACATGCCGTGTAGGAAAATCTTCAGCTCAGGTCAGAAAAACGTCGAGGTCGTAGGACCATTTGCAGACACTGAGTCGGATAACGAGCTCAAGGAGGCTATCCTGAAGGACCATGTTTCCTTCTGGAAGTAGATAACTACAACCCACCCCTGTATTCAATATTCTTGCAATATATCGTATACCGTCCGCTGCTAGTGCAGCGCTGTGATAATCATAATAATTAGACTTCCTAATTGGGATGTGGCTGTCCTTTAAAGTTCTCGGTGCGATTTTGTCAAACCCTTTGTTTCAGCCAGGGTGCACCAAGCGGGAACTGATAACAACTTTGACTTTGCTGTTTTCTTGTCCAGCTAGTTCTTTTGTTCAGATCTGTTGTTATTGACAACCAGCAGTCATGGTCAGCATCAACAATTGCAGCATGAATGAGCTTAAAATGTCACTTATGAACAACAGCAGCATAAGCAATGGGCCGGAAAAAGAGAAATATTTCACCTTTGCCAATCCAGAGATCAACCGATCACTACACGTCGTTGATGCAGATTACGGGGTTTTCGAGTCAAATAAGCGCAAGAGAATGGGGAACTTGAGAATGAAGACTCATAATTTCATCAAGAAATTCAAAGAGAAGGAACCAAGCAACTACGTTGTTCTAGACGATGATGAAGGTGATCTGAGATTACGTCCTGAACCGGAGCTAGTTCGGTCCCACATCAACCAGCCTAGATTTAATAACATTCCTGCTCGAAAAAGCAAGCATACTCCTTCATATATGCTGCCAACACTGGACAGTGATTCGGATGACTACAGCTTATCCAGCAGCTCCGACTCTGAGAGTGTCCTCCCGTCTTCAGCGAAAAGAAGCTCAGATTATGACATATCACAAATCAAACCATCCCTCCAGTTCTCAGCTCAGAAAAGAAACCTTTTCCAGCGACAGGCAGAGCTACCCACGATGCAAAAATCGAAGGTCGAGGCACAATACGATGCACTCAAACTCAAGGCCGCCAAATACAGAGCCGAAAGAAACATGCAACGGGCAAAGTTAGAGAACCACAAGATGGCTCTTAAATTACGTGAATATGAATACTACTGTGTGAACGGGATCGACCATCAACAGGTGAACTTGGACAGTGGAAATGATAGGATGCTCGAATACGGCCGTGATCATCTGAACATAGATTACCGCCAACGGCGCAAGGAAAGTAAAAAGAGAGCACCATTTTTTAGAACAACAGCATCTTCCAAACACGCACGAGTACAACCCGGTTTCCTTGACCAGCTCTCTAGAAACTTGCCACCAGAGGCAGCGATGTTCATCGAATATTACGGAGATATGATCCCCTCCACAACAACGATACGAGAGTTCCACAGCGCGGTGCTTGGCTGGGTATACACGGTGCCCCTACTTTCACTTGTTTACCCACTCCTTTACATCTTGGGAACTTTTATCCCTAGACAAACAAAACGTTCGTGGAGCTTCCGGGCACTGTTTGTGGGTTTTTTGGATTTGTGCATTCTACTCGTCACAGGTTGGGCAATCTACAACATTTTCAGTTACTCAGCTTTCTTTGTTTCAAAGTTGTTCCAGGTAGTACGTTTCCTAAGAATAATATAACAGTCAAGATTGCATCTTTTCAGTTCTTCATTTCCTCAATTTATAGCAGTTTTCAAATCCATTCTTAACAGAGTGGTTTTTTAGCATAGTTAATGTAACGTTACAAAACCAACAAATATACGCCCCGGTTACAATAGGTCGAGAAGGCGATTTAAGAAAAGCCAAATTCTATTACCATCCTTTATAGAAAATCTTTTTCAATAGAATAAAAATAACTAAATTATGTAAAATATGTAAAATATGTAATATATGTAAAATGTGTGTAGAACCATTTTTTTTAAAAAACCCAACCAAATATTCAAACTTATCCTTGTATCAAACAAAGCACCGGCATTAAACAGAAATGACGTTTTCAACAGAATCAACGACCTGAGTGATTTCGTTGATGATTTGCTTTATTTCCTCCTTGGTCTTGTCCAACTGAGTTTCAGCAAAGTCGTTTGCAATCTCAACTGTTCTTTCAAGATCTTCGGCTGACGATTCAGCAGAACCTTCAGAGTTCCAGAAGTCGCTGATGTCACCACCTGCACCGTTGTAGATCAAAATGTTCGGTGTTCCATCATCTGGGATAGAAGATAAAGCATTCTTAGTACCGTACTTCAACAGGTTTTGCTTCAACTGCTTTGGAGTGATGCCAGCAGTTGAAAACATGGAGTCTGAAGAAGGAGCCAAAGAAAGGAAGTAGGTCAACAAACCACAAACGTGAGGAGAGGCCATTGAAGTACCAGATAAGATTGCAGTAGCAGTGTTGGAACCAATGTAGGTGGATAGAACGTTCAAACCAGGAGCGAAAATGTCCACACACTTACCGTAGTTAGAAAAGTAAGCTCTAGTATCAGACAAAGTTGATGCACCAACAGTAACTGCGCTTTCTGCGGCAGCAGGGGAGTAGTTACAAGCGTCTGCATCATCGTTACCTGCGGCAACAGCAAAGTGCAAGCCTGCCTTGACGGCAGCGTTGACAGCCAAGTCCAAGGCTGGCGACTTACCACCACCCAAAGACATGTTGGCAGTGGAACCCTTGAAGCCAGACTTAGGGTTCTTGGCCTCCTTGACGTGGGCGTTGGCAGCAAACTCGACACCCTTGACGACATCAGACATGGTACCAGACCCATTAGACTTCAAAACCTTGACGGCAACAATCTTGGCTTTTTTTGAAACACCGTATTCTTCGGAACCAATTGTACCGGCACAGTGGGTACCGTGACCGTTACCATCGGTATCGGAGTCGCCGGTTGGGATGGTTGCACCCCACACAGCTCTACCGCCAAATTGCTCGTGCTCGATATTGACACCAGTGTCAATGACATAGGCAGTGACACCCTCACCAGCATCGGCGTCGTAGAGGTACTTGTTGTAGTTGCCCAAGCCCAATGTTTCTCTGTGGGAGATTCTAGATAGACCCCATGGGGCGCCGTTCTCGGTGGCGGCGCCAACGGTGTGGACAGTCGAGTCCAATTCAATGACAGCGACATCCTTGGAGCGTCTCAAAAGGTTGATCACTTCAGGGGTGAACAAACCCGAGTAGCCTCTGAAACCTGGCGAGTCGAAAACGTGTCCGATACCGCCGGTCTGTTGCTGGAAGTTCAAGGAGCTGACCGACTGCTCGAAGGCGTCGACCTCGTACTTGTTCAACTTGGCAAACGATTGGACCTGAACGTCCGAGATCCACAACTTGTGGAACTCAAATGCATCGTCGGAAATGTCGTCCTTCAAGATGACAATGAAAGAGTTTGGAATGGCGTTCTCGTTGAACTCAACATCCAAGATGGCCTCGTCGGCCAACTCGACAGAAGGGAACGACTCTGCAGCAGCATTGTCAGCAACCACGTTCTCAGCAACAACCGGAACCTTGTCTGCAGTGCTGACGACCGCTGGCATGTCTTTCAAGTTTGGAAGAACCAAGGCGGAGACCCTGGTGGCTGCCAGAGAAGTGAGGATGGAGAAGCAGAGAGAGGAGGAGAGCTTCATGGTAAGAGATTAGCGTAGTGATTGGATAGTTAGTAGGTTTTGTCGTCGTCGCTGCTGTACGTATATACACCGGAGAACAACGGACTGAGTGACCAGGGACGAACCATCAATAGAGACAGGAAGAGCCAGGAGGCAAAAGGAGGAAGAAATGCTCAGCAGATAAGAAGGATAGATAAGTGCCTGGCACCGCAGCGAGCCCGCCCAGCCGGTGCAGCGCTCAGCGGAGGGCAAAACACCACACCCAGCAGAGCCGAAACTGCCAAAAACGGCACCCGATTGGGCTCTCCACACATTCTGTCCGGCCACTAGCTGAGACAGCTAATTTGCTCCCGTTCGCGTCCCCGATAAGAAAGTGGGTGGCGGGGACAGACAGACAAGCCCCGACGCGCCGCCAAAAAAGACAGTAAAATCGCGACCCCGGAGTCACGAGAGCCCAAATGGGCAGAATAGGGCAAGGGAAGGGGGGAGAAGAGAGAACACCCGTGCACGGGCCGGGCTTGAGGAAATGATGAGCATGCAAATGATGAGCACGGGTCGATCCATGATAGGGAGGGATGCAGACTGATAATGGAGCAATGGCAGAGAGTCTGGCGCCAGAGAAAGTGGACACGCTTCATTCTGGGTCTCCGCAAGACAAGAGACTGCGACCCGCCAGCCCGCCAGCAAAGTGATACGTCTGCAGTATTGGAGAATGTGCCAGGAATGAGCGATTTTACTCCCGAGCTCAAGAACGCAAGCGTCACAAGGGACAAAAGCATGAGCCCTAGGAACACTGGCGACAGAGAGGCCGGCAACGACGGCGATGGATTTGGTTGCGGCTTCAGCACCAGTGGCGGCAACGACAGCAGCTTCAACAACATAAGCAGCAGCGCCAACGAGGCTAGATATCTCCCCTATACCCCGGACAGGACGTCTTCTCCGTCCCCCACAAGCGCCAAGTTTCAGAGACCGGTCTCCTCTGCGCTCAGCTCGGCGTCGTCGTCGTCGTCCTCCTCCATCAATATTTCTCTCTCGTCCCCAAGACCACGCAAGGCGACGCCGTTGTCGACAACACTATTTTCCAGCAACAAAATGCCGAACAAGCCTTATAACGATTCCTTCACCTCTCTGAGCAACTCCAGCTTTGCTTCTCCAGGCGTGGCGGGAAGATCGAACTTCTCGTCCCGCTCGGTTTCGCCCTTGAATACCAACGACCAAAGCTCTATAGACGACAAACTTCGGCCCCAGGAATCCCGCTCCTGCTCCCAAACCAGTACCAGCAACCCAAATTATCGACATCGAAGTAGAGGCAGCGGAAGTAAAAGCAACCAGTTTCAGCAGAACAAAGCATTGGTCCTAGAGTTGGACTTAGACTGCAACATAAAGTTTGTGAGTAAAAGCTGGGAGTCTATTGTTGGAACCAAAATCGCCAAGATCGTGAATAGGCCTATCCACGATATTATCGCAGGGGATGAAGAGGATAAAAACGTTTTCACGAAGGCGACAAGTATCATGACGATTGATGATGAAACTTATCGAATAAGGTTCATGACTGAAACAAATTTGAGTTGCAACCGCACCAAAAATGACGGCTTCCGCCCTCTATCTAGTTCTTCCTCCGCCTCTTCAGAAAACTCCACAAGCCCTAATACAAATTCCGCTAACGACGAAAATGAAACCGAAACGATAAATTCGAAAACATCAAATGATAACTCAGATAATGACTCCTTGAGCATCCACTCCGATTCCTCAACTATTACGACAGATGGGGGATTCATTGAGCTAGAAGCACAGGGAATCTTAATACACGATAAAAATGAAATTCCAAGCCATTCAATGTGGATTGTTAAGCCTTGGATACCAATAAATGACGTAACTCTGGAACTACCGGAAGAACTAATTTCAACAATTGGAGTTTTTGGCGTCAATTTATTGGAAAGCTACATGCTGTACTTGACCGATCTGGAAATAACGGATGAAAACGACCTACCACCTCCTTCTCTTGAACTCTGTAGAATCTGCGAAGAAAAAGTCCCTAACTGGTGGCTAGAAAAACATTCCGAACTATGTTTGGTTGAGCATAGAGTTGAAGATATGGTTTATATCAAACAAGAAGAATTGCAAGATCATAAAAAGTTGTTGCAAAACATACTAGAAACGTTACATAGAAGGCAACCTCCGTCTCCAGCAATATCTTCACCAAGTTCCTCTTCTTCGTCACCTGGTTCTCCTCCAGTACTATCGCCTTCCAGTTCATCCTCTAGCATTACAGTTAGTCCAATTTCGTCCGATTCTACTTCCTCATCTAACAGTTTTGTACTGGTTAGTGATTATAAAGGCATGCCAATACCTTTGGGACCTCAGTCGAGTGGCACCCTACCTTTTCCTGCCCGGAGAAAAAGTGCTGGTACATTATTTCCTCAAATTAGATTTCCTGTGAAGAACATCGAAAACCTCATTGCCTACTGCGATGAGGCTTTGAAGATCAACCCCGGCGAAGTAAGATCGGAGAATAGAGAATCAGTAGAGTTATTTGAAATTGCATATTCACCAGATTCCGCCAGTGCCTTGAAAACATTAAATGAGTTAAGGCTACCCTCTTCCAGTGACCCTGCGATTCAACAGTTGACTGAAGACACAAAAGTGTTGGTTGCTGACAAGCTCGAAACATTAGAAAGATACGCTCATATTTTACAGTATGTCGACAGAATCACAAAGGAAACCAGTGACTTGGTAATTCAGGCAGTTGACAACACTATCAGAAAAATCAAGGAACATGTCTTTTGCGTCTCCGAATCAGAGTCCGAAAATGACAGTTCTTCTATGCGATCCACTCGGGGTAAACCTGCAATCCCAATGCAAACCCCAGATCTAAATACTCCAAAAGTTTCGCTGAACAATAGTATAATTTTCAACAATGCTTATTTGGACCATTGCTCTCCAAACGCTTCTAGAGAAGATGTTAGTGTGCATAGTGTGCATAGTGTGCATAGTGTTCTTGACTCTGGGAGTTCGACACCGCGCAATTCAGCAGCCTTGATTCCAAGGAGATCGACACCCGTTATAACAGTTTTGTCGGAGGATTCAGGAAAATTTAAGAAACATCCAAGTACCCATTCCCTGTCAACCCCAAGGAGACCAATTTCACCGGGCTATCCTATGCCTTTATCATCGGTTCAAAAAAACTCGAGAAGAAGTGAAGCCTCAGTAAATTCCCCGTTTACTTCTCCACTTTTACAATCTGCGGAGACAACCAAAATTTCAAACACACCCACATCATCTCTCTCTACAAATCCAAATTCTGCCTATAATGAGAAAACGCCACTTTCACCACTCCTAGTACCAACTACAGTGAAACACAATCTTCCTTCTATAAAAGATTATGAAATAATCAAACCAGTAAGCAAAAGTGCGTTTGGCTCGGTTTTCCTTGCCAAACGAAAACTTACGGGTGATTATGTTGCAATCAAGGTATTAAAGAAATCAGATATGATTGCCAAGAATCAAGTCACAAATGTCAAAGCTGAAAGAGCGATCATGATGGCACAGGCTGACTCAAAGCATGTTGTTCAGTTGATAGCTTCTTTCCAAAGTACACACTACCTTTATTTGGTTATGGAATATTTGAATGGTGGGGACCTTGCCACCCTTTTACATAACATGGGCTCATTACCAGATGTTTGGGCAAAAAGATATATTGCGGAAGTTATTGTCGGAGTAGATGATTTGCATACTAAAGGTATCGTGCACAGGGACTTAAAGCCTGATAATCTATTGATTGATCATTCAGGTCACGTTAAACTTACAGATTTTGGACTTAGTAGAATGGGATTGGTCAATAGACAAAAAGCAGTTGCTAAACTTCAGTCGCAAAATCCCCGCCCTAGAACTTACTCTCAGGGAAGTGGATTGAGCCTGAGAGGAAGCTTTTCAAGTCATCGAAGTTCATCAGGGCTGGGACTTGCCGGATTGGGATCAACGGGTGGTACATCATCCTCGTCGAATGCAGGTAGTTTTAGCGTAAATGTTACCAACCCAGATGGGATACCTTCAACAGCTACTAATGTCGAAAATCCCTTCAAGGCTAATTCTACGATGAATGAAAGTGAATCCAATACAAACACTTTGCTGGATAAAAAACTACTAACAGTAGAGCCATTCTCTTTGAATTCATCTAAACCACAAGATGATATAACACCAGAGAGAGAGAGCATCAAAGAATATTTCCCACCTGTCACCAATGAGCTGAAATATCATGATAGTGCTTCTTCTGGACCTATATCTAGACTTCAACACGAATACAGTACAAGAGCTCGAAGACTATCTACAGCAAGTCAGTCTTCTCAAACCTCAGATTCTCACCATAGTCCTGTCTTAAACCAGTCACTGGCTTCACCAATAAATAGCTCTAAGTCATTGAGAAGTGAGTCGAAGTTGTCCCAAGAGCCAGGAAGAATGAGAGAAGTTGATCCAGACTCCTCAGGCCATTCGCTAGAAACACCTAAAACTTACGCTCTTTTTGATCCTTCTCAATCTACGCAGGCTAGAAAGTTCGTTGGTACGCCTGACTATTTAGCCCCAGAAACTGTTGCTGGACGTGGCCAAGATACTACCAGTGATTGGTGGTCAATTGGTTGTATTCTATTTGAATTTCTTTTCGGATATCCACCGTTTAGCGATGAGACCCCGGAAAAGGTTTTCAACAATATTCTATACGAGGAGATTCAATGGCCACAACTTTCTGAAGAAGAGTTTAGACGTTATTGTTCGGATTCTGCTCGTGATTTGATTGAAAAATTACTTGTGAAAGACCCTACAAAGCGCCTTGGGGTAGGGGGGTCAGCAGAAATTATGGATCACTCCTATTTTGAGGGAATTAATTGGGATACGTTGTTCGATGAGGAAGCTTCTTTTGTCCCTGAGCCCGACCATCCTGAGTCTACAGACTACTTTGATCAAAGAGGTGCCACTATGAATTCTTTCCCAGTTGATGATGACATAGACAATACAAAACGTGATCCAGAAACTGTTTATACCAGAAATGTTCAGGAGAAAGACATTGGCTACTCTGGTGATTTTGAGAATGATGGCGAAGAAGATGATGAAGATGATGAGGAAGATGAGGAAGGCGAGGAAGAAAACACAAGCCAGTATTTCAACGCATCTACCAGCTACGAAATGAAACGCGACTCAAGCTCTTCTTCTACGATTGATTCTCCTAGGCAAAGCTTGTCGAAAAACTCATCACAGTTATTGTCTTTTAGAGAAAGACGGAGCTCTAGGCTCAATGAAGCAGGAAGTAATTCAGAGTTTGGATCTTTCCAATTTCGAAACTTAATGGTTTTGGAAAAACAGAACAAAGATGCCATCAATAGACTAAAATCTGAACATTTGGAACATAGAAATAGTATATCTTCTGTTGCTTCTTCTGAAGGAGGTTACTATGCCCAATCCACAGGTTCTTCTAGTTCAGCATATGCTGCGAATTCTTCTGTTCCTGCTACGCCAGGAACTCCTTCTCTCTCAGCAACTTCGGCATCTAGAGGGCGAGCTCAACAAGTGCTAACGCCACATAAACGTTCTCTGTCTCCAAACCCACAGCTGATTACGGGAACAAGTAAGTCACCAGTTTTATCATTTATTCAATCACCGGTTTTGAAAAATAATATTAGTGCTTTGGATAGCGATGTGGCTAGTGCACATAACAAACCTTTTCCTATTTTGAGAAGCACGAGTGGCAGTGGTAGCTGCAATGGTACAAGTTTGGGTACGAAACCTGTTAAGAAGGAACCAACAGGAAGTCCAGCAATTCATATATTAACCAAGTCATTCACTCGTACGCTAAGTGACTTTTCACCTTCATCATCGGACAATGAGGAAAAGAATGTGATTTTATCAAAAGTAAACAGAAGGAAATTTGGCAGACTTAGAAATAGAGCTTCGTCATCTTCTCAGTATGATGAGCCTTCGTTGACGTCATTGTTACCGAAACTTACCGTTTTAGTATTTGAACCTATTCCAATTCATAGATTTTCTATTACCCGAGATTTGAAAGAACTTGGATGTATAGTTTTCTCGTGTGCAAGTGGTTCTGAGCTAATTAAGTTGAGCAGTGGTAACATTGAATTTGACATTATATTCACATCATCAGAATCTCAACGACTTAACTCTATTGATCTGGTCAAATTAATCAGACATACCAACTCATTGAACACCAACTCTACAATTGTTGCTTTGACTTCATATTCTAGAGACACTCAGGCTTTTGGAATATATGATTACGTTATTGAGTATCCAATAAATAAGAAAAAGTTGAAAGAAGTAATAAAGAGTGTTCAGAAGGCCAGAGTAGATACAGAAGAAGCTATTGTTACAGACACAGAATGATCACCCTGTACGGATAAATTTTTTTTTCTGCTTATTATTATGTTTATTTTATTTATTTATTTACCTGAATACGATTTGCCAATGCTTTCAGTTAGTCATCAATTCATTAAATATTTTTTGTATCCTTGATTAGGAATACACTGAAATTACCAGTGTCATTTTCAAAAGTAAGAGCGATATAAAAAGGTGACTCCCACAACAAACAAAATAGGGAAAACAACATGGGTAACCCATGAATGAGGAGAGTCTTTGAGCATCATTTGGTGAATAACTTTGACTAACTTATTTCTAAGGGCAACCAAGGAAAACTTTTCATCCACTCTCTTCTTGGTTCTTGCAGAAAGTTGTTTCAAATCTTCTTTCGGTAATCGTTTAACCTGTTCTAATGCTTTCGTCCATCCTGACACATCCGAACTGATTGTATATCCAGTATAATTGACTTTATCGTCTGAGTAATCAACAATGGTTTCAAGAGGACCACCAGATCTATCTGCAAGAACGGGCTTCCCCATACGCATAGCTTCTAGTGGGACGATTCCGAAATGCTCATTTGTTGGTGTATATAGCAAAATGTCACACTTGGAAATCAAGGCATTTTTCAAATCAGTTGAAATTGAAGTTAAGAAAATAACATTTGGAACCTCATTTTCATTGAGTTGGCCAGAGAAATTCACACTACTTGGACTGTACACTTTGTAAGAGAGGCTGAGCTTGTCACATATTTTCTTTAGTTCGTTAAGGTATTCAACGTTTTCAGATACTCGAGGATCATAACCCCCGGAAATAACCACTGATTGAAAGCTGTCATTGGTGGCAGACGTATATGAGGCAAAGGACTGAATTGCCAATTGAATGTTCTTTTTCTTTTCGAATCTGTTTATAGATAAAAAGTATTTGTTATTTCCCAGTAGTTTATCTACTATTTCCAATGACTCCGACGAAGGAGCAAATGTAGTTTCATCAGTGGAAACACAAGGGTATACCACTTCCAAAGGTTGGCCGGCTAGTAACTTAAAAGTTTGGCGGACAACTGATTTTGTGAATTCAGAGTTGACGACAATCTGGTCGGCATATGAGGTGGATATTTCTTCGACAGCATCAAATAAAAACCTGTATACTTGACGGAGCACAGAGGTGTGTGGGGCCAATAGTTTATCCGGAAAGTGGCAGTAGAACAAGATGCGTGTGTTCCAGCTAAAGAGATGCAGCAAAGGGATGCAGTAAGAGAGCTGGTCAAGAATTAGGACGTCGTACTTGAAGATTTTCAGAGATAGAATCAACTGCACACTCAAGTACAGCTGTCGTAAGAATGCAAACACGATGTTGAATCTACCTTTGAAATTTGTTGGCAAGAAATCACCGTAAACGTGTACATCTAAAAGTCCAGTTTTCACCTCTTCAAAACAGTGGGTCTTATCACAATGGGAGGTGTAGATTGTTACACTGTTGCCTACCGACTGTAAGGCCATTGCGGCGTCGACAATCAAACGTTCGGCCCCCCCGATGCCGAGATCAGGGTGGATGAACGCAATGTTTGGTTTCCGGGCTTGTTGCTGCTTGGTATCCACGACAGTCATTTCTCTCTGTTAGTGACAGAAAAGGATGTTAATTGCAGGGGCACGTCTCGGAATTCGACGGGTCCCTTCACTACCCGCCCATCTTGAGAAGGAATAGTAAACAGAGTGGGTGAGAGAGAGAACCTGCACGAAACATGCTACCGAGCCGTGCAGTGCGAAGAAGAAATTGCCAGGACAGAGCGAGTGGGGTGGGGGAGATATTGCACGTCACTACAAGAGCGTGTGGCTACTGCCCCGGCCGCAGACGATGGGGCCTGCGGCAGCACAGAGCAGATAGCGGGCCGTCGAGACAGATACAGCAGAACGACACGCTCGGGATGTTGGTTCCACCGGAGAACTACTCCATGGTGGAGGACGGCATATACAGATGTTCGAAGTTGGATGCCATCAATATTTCATTTCTGAAGTCTCTAGAGTTGCGGTCGATTGTGTGGATCAACGAGGAGAAGCCGCCGAGGGTGCTACGACAGTTTATAGAGGAGCACAGCATCCGGCTGTTCCACATGATGAACTCGAGCGTGTTGCCCGAGGAGGACGAGATCACCAACCTCAAGTACCAGGAGTGGATGGTGCTCAAGCCGTCGTTGATTTCCAAGAGCATCGAGATCATCCTCGACGTCACGAACCAGAACTGCTTGGTCATGGACAAGAGCGAGGTCATTGTCGGCATCCTGCGACACATCCAGCGCTGGAACTACTCCAGCATCTCCAACGAGTACCGGCTCTACGCCAGCCGGGCGAGCTACAAGGTCGAGATTTTCTTGGAGTTGATCAACATCGAGCTCCTGCCCCACGGCATGGACACTGCCGACGACAAGGACAAGGACAAGGACAAGGACAAGGACAAGGACAAGGACAAGGACAAGGACAAGGACAAGGACAAGGACAAGGACAAGGACAAGGACAAGGACACGGACGACGCCAGCCGCCGGCTGGACGACGCACCACCGCACGAGCCCCCACCGCACATGCACCCGACACAGCGCCGCCGAGGCACACCTCCTCACGCTCCGGACCCGCCCGCAGACGAGCCCCACAACACCAGATACGACCCCAGCGCCAGCCACAGCTCCTCCAAGGCCATCTCCATCCAGCGGACCCCGTCCACCCACGACCCCGTCCACCCGCTCACCTCCCCCGCCCTTCGCCGGCTCAGCATCGACCACAGCGCCGGCGTCCTGCCCACCCCGTCGCCTCCGCTGTCCTCGTCCGTGGGCCGCCTCTCCATCTCCACGTCCCCACAGATCCCGAAGAACTTGCTCAAGATTGTCGAGATGCGCAAGAACAAGAAGAAACACAACATGGAGCTCCGCGAGAAGGAGAAGGAGAAGGAGGAGAGCAGGCCTGAGCCCCTGCCCCTGCCCCATTCCTCCGACCTCCCGCCGGCCCTCTCCCCGCCCTCCCCGCTCAAGACCCTCTCCACCACCGCCGTCGACACCTACCGCTGGCCGCCCGCCCCACCCTCGCCCTTCGCCCTGCCGCCGGCCTCGTCCTCGTCCGCCTCCTCCACGGACGGTGGCCCGCCCGCCACCGCCCCCGACTGCGACTGGCCCGCCGGCCACTGGAAGCTCTACAAGCCCCGCGTGGACGGGACCCACGTCCGCCGCCACGGCCACGCCGGCCGCCCGCCGCGGCCCGTGCTCACCGCCATCCGTGTCCAGCTCCCGCCGGAGACGTGTTTGCCGGCGTGGTTCCTGGAGCTGCGGGCGCTGTGCGGGCGCTGAGGTAAGCGGAAGCTGACGTAAGCAGGAGGGGGGGTGCTGACGTAACTGAGAGGTGGTGGCTGTCGGCCAGCGAGAAATTGGGGCGGATGCTTCTTTTTCTCTTTTTTTCTCTCCTGTGTTGATCTTCAATGTGTATTTTTTGCGAGCAGGCACAGCAGAGAGAGGGTGAGCAGACTGGGATTAGTGGCGGAGCCCTCTGAGACGATCTGATGGAGAAGAGCGTCTGTGCAGCGTGTATTGCGATCTTGACGTCCACAAGGGTTGTCAGCGGTGTCTTGGATCAGGCTGACAAGGCAGTATATACTTGTTCCACACCTAGTTGCACAACCGCAGTCGTCTCTGGCCCCTCACAGCTGCCCACACACGCACACCGCACACGATACTCCCACCCATAGACCCCTCCAGGCTGCCTCCACACACACCCGGGACCTTTGTGCGTCTGATACTCTTTTAACCAGCCGCCGCAATGCCGAAGAGGAAACTTTTGCCGGACACGAGCAACCACAACCGCATCCACAGCCACAACGGTGGTAGCAGCAGCAGCCAGCAGTTTGCGGACGCCGGCACCGATGCCGAGTCGACGAAGGACTTCGACGGCGACCACGGCAGACCGCACACGATCCAGCCACGGGGCCCCACCCGCCCGGCTGCAAAGGGCGGCAGCAACACGCCCCAGGGCCTGAAGCCGGCCGCAGACGACCTATACCAGTCGTCGGGCGCCAGCGGCGCCGCTGGCGCAACGGGCCAATCGAGCGTGAAGTTAGAGATCCTGCCCAACGCAGACCGGAAAAAGGCCCCGCAGAGCAGCGCCAGTGCCTTCTCGAACACCCCGAAGATGAAGGTCTCGACAAACCCGCCAAAGGTCATCATGCTGCCCGACAGCATGCAGTCGACCAGCTCGCAGAAGCGCAGAAGGGTCGTCCGAGCCTGCGACCGCTGCCGGAAGTTGAAGATCAAGTGCTCTGGAGACCTCCCGTGCATCCACTGCACCGTCTACAGCTACGAGTGCACCTACGACCAGCCAAACCGCTCCAAGCGGAAAGGGCCCAGCTCTGTTGCTGTCCCTGCAACCGTCAAGACTGTGCCGCATGCTCATGCACATCCACACGGCAACGCCTCGATGGCGACAGGCGCTCACACGGCCGCAACCTCAACGTCTGCGTCTACACCTTCGATGCACGGGGCGCCCTCAGTTAGTGCTGGTCTCGCGGATAGAAGTCCTCCTCCGGGCAACATGAAGAAAAACTCAAACGATGCGTCAATGGAGAGGTTCAACTCTTCCACCGTCTCCATTTTGGCATCCTCGAACCCAGAGCTGTTCTCAAAGCTTACAGACAGGTTGAAGTTGTACGATGATATTCTACACCGCCTCTTGCCCGAAATCAAATTGACGGACTTGAACGATAACCCAAAACCCATAAACCCAATGAAGTTGATGTCCGCGCTGAACAAGTTGAAGGGCATGGGCAAGTCGATCTCAAAGTCGTCAAGCAAGCATATCGCAAAAATGTACGAGTCGCTACCTGAGATGCCGCTACCAAACCTACCGATAACAAAGCTGCCTCCCAACTCCTCTACAAATGTGCAGGCCAGTACCAGCTCGATTGCATCTCCTCCGCTGGTCAAACCAAAGGCTGTCTCCATAAGCAGTAACTCCCACATCCAGGGCTTGGACACAAATAACAGCCAGTATCAGGGCATCGATGGATCCTTAGAATCCACTCTCGGTAAAGAAATTAAGATCATCTTGCCTTCCAGAGAAGTGGCTCTTGATCTCATTACCAAGACCTGGGAGAACGCTTGCGTTCTATTCAGATTCTACCATAGAGTTGCTTTTGTTGAAGATCTCAATGAATTGTACGATACAGATCCGAACCAGTATACGAACAAACAACAACGGTTTTTGCCGCTGGTATACTCGGTCATGGCCTGCGGTGCTCTGTTTTACAAAAGTGACGAAAATACAAACCACTCGAGACTAGACAGCAACACACAAAACAGCGACACCAACAGTAATGACGGAAACAGCAACGCAAACACTCCGGGATCACTCCACTACGACTACATCCAAAGAAAGGATTTTGAAGATGAAGGTTATAGATACTTCATTGCAGCAAGAAAATTGATCGATATAACCGATACTAGAGATACTTACGGCATCCAAACAATCGTGATGTTGATTATCTTCTTACAATGCTCGGCAAGGTTATCAACTTGCTATGCCTACATCGGTATTGCCCTGAGAGCAGCCTTGAGAGAAGGTCTACACCGTAAATTGGACTACCCATTCAACCCTATTGAACTCGAAATTAGAAAAAGACTCTTTTGGACAATTTACAAGATGGATATTTACGTGAACACTATGTTGGGACTTCCAAGGACCATTAGCTCAGACGATTTCGACCAAGATATGCCGATCGAATTGGATGATGAGAATATCACCGTCAGCGGTTATAGATGGGACAGACAGGGTGATAGACTCTCAAGTGCCGGGATTGCCAATGCACACACTCGTTTGATCTTTTTGATGAAAGAGGTGGTGACAAAGCTTTATCCGATCAAGCCCAAAAAGGTCTCGACTGTTAATAACGGGAATCATAATAGAGCAAACAGCAATCACAGCAACGCGAATAATACAAACAACATCGTCAATCATGACAATGGCAGTAACACGAACAACTCTAACAATGATAACACCAGTGATGGAAATAACAACAATGCGAATAGCAACAACAATAGTAAGAATATCGGCAACAACGGTAATAGTAACAATAACCATAATAGTGATGATCACAATAACAGCAATAACAACAGATCTGACCTGATTCGGAACAATTTTGTTTACGATTTGGAGCTAAAGCTACAGGATTGGATGAACAGTCTACCGCTCGAGTTGAAGCCCGGTGTAGAACCACCGGGGCAGTACTTGAAAGCGAACCGTCTTTTACACATCTCCTACTTGCATGTTAAAATCATTCTTTACCGTCCATTCATCCATTACATTTCCACCAACGTGCGATCGAACTCTTTGAACGATTTGACATGTATCGAGAAGGCAAAGAACTGTATCAATGTCGCACGGATTGTGGTGAAGTTGGCCGAAGATATGATCAACAAGAACATGTTAAGTGGATCGTATTGGTTTTCAATCTACACAATTTTCTTCTCTGTCGCGTGCTTGGTCTACTATGTTCATTTTGCGCCTCCTATCAACAGGGACGGACAGCCAGATCTAGAGTATATTGCGATCAAGAAGGATGCCGAGAACGGTAAAAGAGTGTTGGACATTTTGAAAGATAGTAGTATGGCTGCACGCAGAACCTACAATATCTTGAACGCACTTTTCGAACAACTGAACAGGAAGACAGCAAGAGCAGGTGTCAATAATAGCCCGCAGTTTGTTCCTGCGCACGCGGGGACTCCTGAGTATACTAAGCAGAGACAACAGCAGCAACAGAAACAGCAGCAAAAGCAATCTCACCAACAGCAACAGTACACTCGTCACCAACACCAATACTCGAACACTTCTCAGCCAGAGTCAGTTGAAAGCCAGTACAATATGGGCAATACAAATGTGGGGAGTTTAGAAGATCCGAGTTACACTGATGTCAACAGTGGTATCGACCTTGCTGCCAACAATGATGGCTACCAGCGGTTTGGCGGATCTACGTCCAACGGGTCACTCAGATCACCTCAAATGCAGACTCCTGTGCAGGTTCCTAGACAGATGAACATGCAACCGCAAGCAGCACCGGCTCAGGGCAACCGTGGCACCAATGCTAAAGGCAACGCTAACGCTGGCGCTATATTACAACACACTGGAAGCCGTTTCAATGCCCCGGCACGAAACCAGCACCAGTATCCAAGCGAGAGTATTACAGGAGGTAGACAGCAGCAGGAGGAAGCGCCGATGTTACCATTCCAGAACTTCGACGGGCAGACCCCATCTGACAAGTCGCCCAACAACCGTGCTCCAGACTTGGCCAATGCTGTGTTCAACGATATCACGGAGTACAAGTATGTTCCTGGTCCTATGGATCAGATGGACATGAAGATTTTCGGCCGATTCTTGCCCCCATATATGCTCAACAACAAGGCTGGAAACGCCACAGTTAGCACTGACCAAGACACTGACGGTGCTGGCGAGGCCGGCAGAGACCCGAACATGGGCAATCCGTCGTCCGTCATCTCTCCCGGAGATCTGGACTCGCTTAGCCAGGGGAACGCCGGCGGAGGCCGGGGCCACAAGAGAGGCTCTGCCAATGCCAGCATCAACGCCGCTGCTCTCAACGATGTCGGTGATGGAGAGATGGAGCGCGATCTAAAGAACGCGCAGCAAGAGGGCGGCGTTTTCCAGCCTTCTCTCGGGCTATTCACATTTGTGAAGGACAACGAGGAGAGCGATTTCGACAAAGACAGCGACGCTGCTGCTGCTGCTGCCGCCGCCGCCGCTGCGACCGACATGGGCAACGCCGACGGCAGCAGCCGTGTTGGCGAGGGCAGAGGCTACTCGGACGGGAACTGGATCGACAACGACTTGCTTGAGACGACGAACGACTTCTTCAACCAGGTGACCACTGCCAACGCGATTCCGTCCGGGTTGTCCACGATTTTCCAGAGCGAGAGCGACAAGAACGGAGCGGGAAACGCCAACGGCAGCAACGGCGGAGCTGTGTTCGACGACCCGGGCAGCGGTGTGGCCAGCGGCGGAGAGAACACCTTCGAGGGCAGTAGCGGTATTGCCTACGCTGGCCTCGGCGGCCCGGGCGCCAGCGGCGCCGCTGGCGCCCCTGGCGCCGACGAGCGGGGCCAGCGCCGGTCCACGATCGAGCTTCCCAGCCGCTTCACCAGCATCGGCGGCATCGGGATGCTCGACGAGCTTCTGTTTGGCAGCGGCTGGGACAACGCCAACGCCCGGGCCAGCGACAGCGCCAGCGCCAGCGCCAGCAACACCAAGAACTCCTCCGGCGACGAGCTGGGCCGAGACACCAGCGACGGCGAGCTCGACCCCAAGTAGCATGTATACTATACGACTGTGTATCTTTGTACTCTGACCCGCTTGCCTTGCCTGGTCCTCCTCGGTGTGCCCTGCTTCGTCTGTGTTTGCCTCTCCTGCAGCTGCATCTCATGCACCAGCCGGACCCGCCGCGCATGCAGCACCTTTTTGTTTGTTCATTTCTTCCCTCCGAGGCCATTCATGCACCGGGGCCGGCCGGCGGCGGCGGCGGCGCCCGCAGAGAAGCCCACAACGCCCACAACGCCCCCTCCTCTGCCGGGCCGCCCCAGCACGCGGGTTGCCGACCACGCCCCCGGACACGGCACGCACACCACAACCACCAAAGCCAACAGCCGCCGCCATGCTCTGCCACGCGATGCGCTGTCCGCCGTGGCGTCTCGCCCGCCGGGCCCGCCCCCAACGCCCCATCCGCACCGTCACGAACCGCCCGTGCAGATCTCCGCCGCCGGCATCGCCCGGCCCCGCCCCCCCCGCCGCTGCCGCCCGATGTGCCCACGGCCGGCGGCAGCCCCCACCGGCCGCATCCCGGCCCCTCCCCTGGGCCCCGGCCGGCGGCAGCGTGCCCGGATACGCAGCTGCAGACCGGCGGTGACACAAAGCATGGCCATTCTTTTCTTTTTCTGCCACCGTCTCACTTTGTCTTTTCTTCTCTGGACATGGCCTCCCTGCAGCATGGATCCTCCGGCTCCAATCCATGCTTCGCCATCAGGGTCGGGTGCAGGCGCCGGGATTGCGAATTGTTCGGTGCTTCCCCGTGTGTGGGTGTGGGTGTGAGTCGTTGGCGGGTATTGTTGGCTGGGGTGTTTGTTCTTCTGCTCGTCTGTATGGTCGTTTTCGTTTTCGTTTTCTCTCGTGGTGCTCCTCTCGTGTTGGTGTCCGCCTTCCGCCCCCATTGTTGTTTCTCCACGCACAAGAGGCCGGACGTTATCGTGGCCATTCAGATGTTCGTGCCAGCCTAGGGGCACCAGTAGTAGTATCTCCCGTTTTTCTTTTTCTGCTGCAACCCGGGTACCTTTCCATGGAAAACTGCTCCTAGAAGAACCCCTCCACAGCAGGCACACGCTACTCGGCCCTTTGACGCCCCCGCACGCCGCCCTCTCTACATCCTTACAAGCTCTCCCCGTCCACCGTTCCCTGTCCCCAGCGTGCTGTGTCTGCGTGTGCACACCCCACGGCCATGTTGAACTCGCAATATCTTCCCCTGGGTTCGGTGCCACTACGAGACAACAACAATGACAGCAGCAACAGCAGCAACAGCGGCAGCAGCACCGGCAACAAACACCCCAGCAACACGAACGATACGAAAAACAGCAACACCCCCAAGATTAGTGACCCCAGCAGCACCACCGACGCCAGCACCGGCCTTGCCGCCGCTGCAGAAGACGCCAAGGAAGGCGACGGCGCCGCCCCCAAGGACACTGCACACGGGTCCAAACACACGCAGTCGTCCAAGAGAAAGACAAGACACAAGAAAAGACCGGGCCCGGCGCCCATGAGCAGACCCTCTGCCATGTCCCCGAAGTCGAAACCGGCGGACTCTGACCTGGCGGACCTAAGCTCAAAGGACAAGGACAGCCACCACCCAGACACCGACACGATGGCGGACATTGGAGAAGTCCCTCGGACTGCTGCCATCCCGCCCACCTCTGCCGCCACGCCAGCCCCCACGGAACTCCCCTCCTCCCATTCAAAACCGCTCCACCAGCAGCAACTCTCCCATATGCCGTACTCGTCCTACCCGTCCCATGTCTTCTCCCAGATGAACAACAGCACCACGGCGGCCCCGCTAGGAATGGGCCAGTTCCCACAGCTGGCACACAATTTCGCAAACGTCTACCCGACACCAGGGACCTCCGTCTCCGCAAACTATAGCAGCTTCCCAAGGCTGAACTCGATTTCCGAAGACACGGCTTATCAATTTGGAAGCCGAAGGAACTCCATCTTACACAACGTGGACATGCAGTCAAACCCGTCAATCGACATGAGTCTCTTCCCATCTAGCTTCCATCACATTAGCAGTACCTCTACCAACGGCAACACCGGCACTGGGAGTGGTGAGTTTAGTATTGCCAGCAGCGGAAACAGCAACAGCAACAGCAATAACAGTAACAACAACCACAACAATAATATTAGTAGTAGCAACACCAACAATACAAAAGTGGTGTTCAACTCAATACCCTCTAACAACAGCTCCATGCCATTCCTTTACGGAAATACCATGTATCCAAACGCTCCTAGCCAGTACGGCTTTTTTGATCCGTCGGTCCACGACTACTCCAGAGACTACTCCTTGTCATCGAACAATAACACCATGGCTCGGAATTCGTCTTCCAACCTTGCAGTGGGACAAAGCTTCAGTAGCTTTGGAATGATGCAACCTTTTAACCCAGATAAGTACCTCAATTCAACAGCAACAGACCACCTGAACTCGACCCGAAGGTCAAGTGAGCAATCGGATTTGTATCTCGGATCGAAGGCACAGCTTCCGACAAAGCCAATGTCAGCTCCTTCGACGAACCGGAGTTCCGTGAATTCATCTTCCAGGAACGGAACAAGCAGTTCTATTGCCCCTAATGCTCCTAATATTCCAAATGGTCCGACTTTTTCTAACCATAACAATTTTCAAACTTCATCTCCAGCGCATTCGATGCTTCCAAGTTCCGCCAACTCTAGACAGGGCAGCTTTTTCTTAAGAAAATTCCCGTCAACAATACATCTGCCTGAAGATTTGAATCCTGCAGATCTCGACTCATTTCTCAAAAGAGATAGCAGCGGTATTCAAGAGATCTTTGACCCATTACAGGCAGGTGCTTTGGATCAGTCTAACGATGCAGCTGTTAATGGCAAACTCCCAGAACCTCAGGCGAAATCAAGAGCAAACTCCATTTTCCAACTTTCGTTCCCATCAAGAGCTAGCACCTCCTCTTTGAGTCATCTTTTTGGCCCCACATTGAATCAGCCTTCTTATCCACCTTCAATCGCAGTACCTCCAGTCGCAGTAGCACCACAACCGCAACCGCAACCAGAGCATGATACCCAACCGTCTCCACAAGATCAATCTAAAACATCGCAAATACCCCAACATTCAGGACCACAACGACAACCACAGATCCCCCAAGGAAGCAAACAGTCCGCCACTGCTCCCTTGCACAACATCAAACAACCTCATCAATTCATGTTACAACATCAAGTTTACCCGCATTTGTTTGTCCAACAACAACAACAGTACCAACAGTTGCAAATGCAGCAGATGCAGCTATCACAACAGCATCTTTATTCTCAGCATCAACCACATCAGGCTCCGCAACTACTTCAACATCAGACGTCCCCACATCAAGTTAAACCATCTACACCTTTGTCTACTCAAGCACGCGAATCACTTGAGAGTAAAGATGATAATATGGATTTGAGTTCCACTTCCTCCAGAAAGAGAAAGAGAAGCAAGAAATCAGAATTGAACCAGGAAAACATCACGAATCAAGAAAGTGAAGAAGGACCTGCGAAGAAAAAATCACCGAGAAAGTTAAACGGTGACAATAGTATACAGACGAAGAAGCCTGAACATAACCAGCAAATTAAAGTAAAGAATAAACGTGCCTTGGACGAGTATGAGGAAAAGAAGTTGATCAACTCAAATTCCTCTTTGAAACGTGATGATGGCAGGCCTTTAGTCGGTGCTACGAAAGTGGATCAACTTATGCTAATTATACAAGCTAGGCAAAAGGGTGTTTGTGGAAACATTGAGCAATCCGAAGATGGCAACATAGACGAAGAAAACATACTACCTAATCCTATTGAATTGGTAGGTGGGGTTGAGAAAACTTCACTCAAAGGTGACAAGAGTCATCAATGCAAATACTGCCAGAAAAAGTTCACTCAGTCCACACATCTCGACGTCCATCTTCGATCACATATGGGTGTGAAGCCTTATAAATGCGAATTTTGCGACAAGAGATTTACCCAAGGTGGAAACCTAAGAACACACATGAGGCTACACACGGGTGAGAAACCGTTCAAATGCAACATATGTGATAAACAGTTCAGCCGGAAAGGTAATCTCCAGGCGCACCATTTGACACACGACAATAGCAAGCCCTTTATTTGCAAGTTTGACGGGTGTAACAAAGGGTTCACGCAGTTGGGGAACTTGAAAGCACACCAAAACAGGTTCCATTTAGATACCATCAATGAACTGTTTAACAAGCTCGCTCAGTTGGGAGAGGGCATTGGGTCCTACGACAGTCTGCCCAAAAGTGAGAAGGATCTTCTAGATTACTTTTCAAGCTTGTACAAGAACCTCAACAAAGGTATTAAGGGACGTGGCAAGGCTCGCAAGGAGACTCTCGAGCCAGATCAGGGACAATAGCCTGATCTTTGAAACTTTCCCAAGCCGGAGTTAGGAGCATAGAAGACATGATTGTAGTAGTATTCGGCAAGAAAGCCACGTGAGGAAGTAGCGGCTAATCACAGTGTAATGTATTGTTATGTACCGGGTTGCATAGCTTTCAATCCATATTTATATATCCATATATCGACCTATCTTTCAGCTAAAGATTGATTTGTTTTCATAATCATGGCGGTAAAGTTTGTGAAGCCAGTGCACCAGGAACAGAAATTTTTCATATGGCATAATTTTTTCTCTCCCCTACTAGATCTTTTTCTCTCCTGGCCTTGCAGCTTATACCTTTCAACACAGAACGAGATCCCTGAGAGCAGACTTATCGGAGAAAAGACAGGTCGGCGCCATATCAGACAGCGAAAATGAGTAGTGTTGAGAAGAAAGAAACAAATAATGATGTGGACGTAGAAATGTCCGATGCAGGAGTGAACGGAAACGGAACAACTACTGTTAACGCAGATGAAATTGCAGTTGATAACGAAGAGGACGACGTTCAGGCAGATCGTTCCAAGATCACACTCCTTCCAGGTGCTACAAGTGACGGATTTGCAGCCTCATTCCAAATAACTGATGAAGACCATACTTTGGGTAACGCATTGAGATACATGATAATGAAGAATTCGGAGGTCGAGTTCTGCGGGTACTCCATTCCACATCCTAGTGAAAACAAGCTGAATTTACGAATCCAAACGTATGGCGGGATGACTGCCGTCGAAGCATTACATAAGGGTCTGGATGATTTGTCCGACCTCTGTTCCCATGTGGAAGAAGTGTTCAGCACGCAAGTGGCTGCCAAGGACTACAGCATCGAAGAACCATGATTACGGGAAAAGTTACCCTTTTCTTATCCCCTCCTCCCCCGATGGGCAACTGACTCTTTGACAAACTTTTGTCAATTATATATAGTTTCTTCTCTATTCAATGTACCATAAAGATTCAATAAATCGAATAAAATATAAATATAAATTTAATTCAAATAAAGTAAAACAAAATAGAATTAAATACGATTTAATGCAAAATTCAACAAGAAAAGAAAAAACATGAAAATTTTTCTCGCAGAATTTTTTTTATCTACTACTTAAATCTTGCTGCCTTTTTTTCTTCACCTATTTCCCCCATAATCTTCTTCTTCTTGTAGGAATTGCATTTCGGTTTTTTTCTTGAAAATATCGCAAAACCAACAATTAGACATAGACTAGAGCAATAATGGGTTACGAGAACGATAACAGAGGATCTTTCAGATCATACGGTGGAGGTGACAGAAGCAGATTCGGTAGAGACGATAGACAAACTGGTGGTTACGGTGGCGACAACGGTGGTGGTTACAGAGGACGTGGTAGCTTCAGCAGGGAAGACCGTGAACTTGGATCTGGCTTGCAGAAGCAGGACTGGGACCCTAGTTCTTTACCTAAGTTTGAGAAGAACTTTTACAAGGAAGACCCCCAAGTTACTGCTAGAAGTGACGACGAAATCGCTGCATTTAGAAAAGAGAACGAAATGACCATTGCTGGTCACGATATTCCAAGACCTATCACTTCGTTCCAAGAAGCTGGTTTCCCAGATTATGTTTTGAAGGAAGTTTTAGCCGAAGGTTTCGAAAAGCCAACTGGTATTCAATGTCAAGGTTGGCCAATGGCTTTGTCTGGTAGAGACATGGTTGGTATTGCGGCTACTGGTTCTGGTAAGACTTTGTCTTACTGTTTGCCATCGATTGTCCATATCAATGCTCAACCATTGTTAAAGCCAGGCGATGGTCCAATTGTTTTGGTCTTGGCACCAACCAGAGAGTTGGCTGTTCAAATCCAAAAGGAATGTTCCAAGTTCGGTAAGACTTCCAGAATCAGAAACACCTGTGTTTACGGTGGTGTTCCAAAGGGACAGCAAATAAGAGACTTGGCCAGAGGTGTTGAGATCTGTATTGCTACTCCAGGTAGATTATTAGACATGTTAGAAATGGGTAAGACCAACTTAAGAAGAGTTACCTACTTGGTTTTGGATGAAGCTGATAGAATGTTGGATATGGGTTTTGAACCTCAAATCAGAAAGATTGTTGACCAAATTAGACCAGATAGACAAACTTTGATGTGGTCCGCAACTTGGCCAAAATCTGTTCAAGGCTTAGTTAGAGATTACTTGAACGACTACATCCAAGTCAATGTTGGATCATTAGACTTAGCAGCATCCCACAACATTAAGCAAGTTGTTGATGTTTGTACCGATTTTGAAAAGAGAGACAAGATTGCCAAATACGTCGAGACGGAAATGGCTGATGAAAGCTCCAAGATTATCATTTTCTCATCCACTAAGAGAAGTTGTGATGAATTGACCTCATATTTGAGAAGTGAAGGTTGGCCTGCACTTGCTATTCATGGTGACAAAGAACAAAGAGAAAGAGACTGGGTTTTACAAGAATTCAGATCCGGAAAATCTCCAATCATGGTTGCTACCGACGTTGCAGCCAGAGGTATCGGTACGTATTGAAAACAGCATACATTTATTTTTACTAACTTTTCCTTCTTCGTTTTACTTTCTTTTTTCGTTTTTCCGTTCCTTTTCTGGCTAAGAGGAACTATGATCCTCATAGCTTACTTGTTTTAATAGCATGTTTTGTTATGAGGATGAAGGGATAGAAAAAAACCTACAGAGCAAGTATCAAATTAAGGGGATCTGCTGACAGTTTGATTGATACGAGTATAAGCGTTGTTAATGTTTTATTGGCGACTTATATTTGGCTTCTCAAGATTCTGTCTTCAGCTCGTTATTTTGTTTCTTACATTTACTTTTTAATTGATTTTCTAATGCTGCGCATTTTGAGTCAATCAAGATCTAAGACGGAACTAAATGCTGTATTAGCTTTTATGTTGTTATTTTATTGCATGAACATTTGGGAAATTAGAATTGGGAAATTGGAAACCTTGGGACATTTGGGACATTGGACATAATACACGGATCATTATATAAACATGCAATATCATATAACACATTTATAGCTGGCTAATATAAGCTTTTTTTTTTCTTGATGAACTCATAGATTTAAGGCATGGAAATTGGGGAGACATTTTGTTCAGTACATGTCTGCTTTTTCAGACCATGGAGCAAATGTCGAGTAAAAGGTAAACTAACGAAATAAAGTAATGGTTGCATTTCTCACAGAATGGTTTGAAGTGCAGAAGGGTGCCCTTATTTGTAGTTTGATGTCTGTATTGGGAGCAGATGAGGAGAAAAGAAGAGAAGAAAGTTATGGGAACTGAAGCCCTTGATGGAGATTGAATGGGCTAGTTTCTGTGTTGAAGCGCAATGATACTAACATTTATTTTTTTCGAATTATTTTCATTTTTTGTTTTACAGATGTCAAGGGTGTTACATGTGTCATGAACTACGATATGCCAACTAATATTGAAGATTACGTGCATAGAATTGGTAGAACTGGTAGAGCAGGTGCCAAGGGTACTGCCATCACTCTATTCACCAGAGGTGACAATAACCAAGCGCACGATTTGATTGTTATTCTCAAGGAAGCCAACCAAGAAGTTTCTCCAGAGTTACAAGCTTTGGACAAGAAGCAATGGGGTAGAGGCGGAAACGGTGGAGGAAGAGGCAGAGGTAGATTCGGTGGAGGAAGAGGTGGAAGAGGTAGATTCGGTGGAAATGGTGGTGGTAGAAGCGGTAGCAACAACGCCCCATTAGGCCAAAGAAGATATTAACTCTGAACTTTTGCGAACGAAGGAAGGCAAAAATATGGATCGATTTCTTTTTGTTTGTTTTTGTTTATTTTATTCCTTTTCTTATCAATTATCATTAGTAGTGTTTCGTCTATTAAAATATACTATAGTATTCGTTTTTACAAAGAAAAATGCAGGAAGGAGGAGAATTTGGTTATTTACAGTGACAATGGAGTATTATGAATTGAACGGCTAATGGAGCTAACAGTCACTTGTTTTCCTTTCTGACGGTATCCGCCTCGAAATGCATACGTGGGAACATGTATGCGTAAAACTCCTTGTATTCTTGAAGCTGCAAGGCGTCGAAGGGATTATTTCTAGTCCAGTAGATGAGTGTTTTAGCTTTTGAACTCCCCTCTATGTTTTCGAATAGAGGGAAGAGCTTGTTATTTTTGTCATTGACGATGGAATGGTGGACTTCCTGCTCCTTGGTGTCGCGATGAACGATATCTTCGATTCTGGAGGTCAATTCATCGGCTTTTAGTTCCACGACTGAGGTTTCGCCGTAGTTCTTGTCCAAAAGGGCCTGGCACTTGGTCAACAAAGGGCTTTCCAAATACTGGTCTGCCATGATATCGTTGACCTCCATGGAATAGACCATTTTCCAGTACTGTTCGTTGTTCATGGGCATGAAGTTTTTTGGACCGAACCAGTAGCTGCCCTTGACGGGCTGGCCCTTGTTGGCCGGGTCCAAGAGGGACAACTCGCGGGCCAACTGGATCTCCACGTAGAGCGGGTTTGAGTTTGGGTGGTAGAAGTAGGTCAACTCCCGCATGCCGGTCAACATCAACGCGGAGCCGCAGGTGAAGGAGCTGAGCCGGACAAAGGCTCTTCTGAGGGTGCCCACCGTGGAGGGGTATTTTCTAAAGGTGGTGACAAAGATTAAGAAGCCGACACTTATCTGGATCCGGGCCATGGCCGAGCGGGCCAAGAGGGCGTCGTGGGCGGGCGCTAGCGGGCCCCATATGAACAAATTGGGAGAGGCGTATCTGAAGCAATGTTTGTAGAAGGACACGAGCGGCGAGTCGTCCGGGTCGGAGAGTTTCCTGAACTGGAGCTTTGTTGAGTCTTCCGAGCTGATCTGCACCATTGTTGTCCGGAAGAGGTGGAGGAGTGGGTGGTTACGGAGAAGAGGGATTGGGCAACGCCGGGCAGGTCTAGCAACGCCGGGAGCACGAAGGATAGGTTGACGGAAGTTCAAAAAGCATCACCGCACCTGCGCTGCCTATCCGCGCCGGGGCGGGGGTTGGAGTGGTAAAATCATGTTGCTGGCAGGCAAGCAGAGAGAGTAGAGAGTAGAGAGTAGAGCGTAATCGAGTAGAAAAGTACAAAAGAAGATATTTTCGTCATACACATAGATAGATAGATGGATGGAAGTTCGTTAGGTTGCGGGGGCGGGGGCGAGGCTCACTTGGAGGTGTCCAAGACCATTCTGCCCAAGATCTTGCCCTGCTCCATCATCTCGAAAACATGAGGCAACTCGGAGAGACCCACCACCTTGATTGGGGACTTGACGAGGCCTCTGGAGTAGAAGTCCAAGGCCTCGGAGGTGTCCTGTCTGTTTCCGACGTAGGAGCCCTTGATCTGGATGGACTTGACGACGGCGTCGAAGACCGGGGTCTTGACCTGGGCGCCGGCAGGCAAGCCGACGAGGACCACCTTGCCCAAGATCCGTGCGTACTGGCAGGACTGGGCAATGGCCTTCTCGGAGACGGACACGTTGATGACACCGTGGGCACCGCCGCCGGTGGCGTCGACAATGTCCTTGACAATGTCCTTGGACTTGGTGAAGTCGACAAACACCTCTGCGCCGAGCGACTCGCACAACTGCTTCTTGTCGTCGCCGCCGTCGATGGCGAGCACCCGCAAGCCCATGGCCTTACCGTACTGGATGGCGAGGGAGCCCAATCCACCGCCGGCACCGGAGATGGCGACCCACTGGCCGGCGCTGAGGTCGGCGGTCTTCAACGCCTTGTACACCGTCACACCGGCACACAAGATTGGCGCCACGCCGGCCATGTCGGTGCCCTTGGCGATGTGGGCGGCCTGGATGGCGTCTGCGGTGGCGTACTGCTGGAACGAGCCGTCGTGCGTGTAGCCGGACAAGTCTGCCTTGGGGCAGTTTGGCTCGGCGCCCTGCTCGCAGAACTCGCAGCCCATGCACGACCCGTTGAGCCACTTGATGCCGGCGAGGTCGCCGATCTCGAAGCTCGTCACGTTCGAGCCCTTGGCGACCACCACCCCGGCGCCCTCGTGCCCGCCCACGAGCGGAAGCTTCACGTCCAAGGGCCAGTCGCCGTGCCACGCGTGCAAGTCTGTGTGGCACACGCCGGAGTAGAGCACCTTGATGAGGATCTCCGTAGGCTTAGGCTTAGGCACAGGGATCTTCTTGTACTCGATCGGGCCCCCGTTCTCGTAGAAGATGCACCCGTACTGGGTTTCTGGGATTTCGTAGGTTGTTTCTGCAGACATGTTGTTTGTGTAGCCTTGGAGTAGCTGTCAAGTGCTGAGGCTAGTGCTGGTGCTACAACCAGACAATTGACTCTTCTGTGTGTCAGGGAGGCGCCACCACATCTGCTGCAACAGAGGCAGACCCGTCTCCTCTTATACTGCCCTGCTGCTGCCCTGCTCCACCCCCTCCTCTCCGTCTCCCCCCCTCGGGCCATCGACCAACCACACCACTGCTCGCCCCCCGAACCGGTGGACTCCGCCACCTGCCCCGACACACCCCCACCTCGCGCTAAGCCCGTCGCTGGGGGTGGCGGCACAATCCCCGGGCCCCGGGCAGGCCACGCGGGCCACGCCCGCGTGGGCCACGGGTCTCGGAGCACTCCGCCCCAGCGCCGCCGGACCGCAAAGAGGGGGTCTGCTTGTGCTGCCATTGTACCCCGTCGGCGCGCCGGCGGAGCGGCGGAGACAAAGAGGGGCAGCGGGAGGGGGTGTCACGTGCGACGGTGCTGACGTCATGCCCGTTGGGGCGGCTCATCCAGTCTCTGGCGGGGTCCATGTTCGTGATCGTGTTGTTGGGTGCTGGGACATACACAAGGCTAGACGGGGTGGGGTACGGTGCTATCCAGGGGTGAGCGCCGGGGTCGGGCCCGGGCCCGGGCCCGGGCTCGGGCCAGCGGGAGCGGAGACTGTCGTGTCTTCGCAGCGGCTCACTGCTGCTCGTTCTTGGCATAGAAGAAGTTGACGGCATAGAGCTCCAGGCCGTGCTTGTGGGCGTACTCGGTGGCGCCCGAGCCAGGCACGCCCGTGCCCCAGCAGGGCCGGTCGGCAGGGGCGTCGGGCCGCTTGCCGCGCTGCTGCTTGTACAACAAAAACACGTAGCGGTGCAAGCCGGTCTTCGGAGGAGGCCCGGGACCCATGTAGGGAACAAGTGCGTCGCCCTGCAGGTCCACGGTGGTCAACTTGTCGCCAAAGCTGTCGATGTCGTTCTTGCCGTCGGCGGTGGTGGGAGCAGGGGCGGTGTCAGCAAGGGTGAAGTCGTTGAGCTTGATGTCGCGCACCACGTAGTGGCAGAACTCGGACCACTTGTCGTCGCCCTTGGTGGGGGCATCCGGGTCTGTGAGAACCAAGGTGAAGCGGTCGTCGGGGCGGATCTGGGTGGCGGCGGCGGCAGGGGAGGCGGCAGGGGCGTCGGCGGCGGCGGCGCCGCCGCCGCGGGAGCCCTTGACGGGGCTCTTCTTGTGGTCGTCCGAGAGGTTGAGGGTGAAGTGGACCACAGGCTTCTCCTGGGTGTCGGCCACCTTGAGCGTGTTGCCCATGGTGACCTCCTTGTCGCTGTCCTTGTACTGGATCATCAAGAAGCCCTTCGGGGTGAAGTGGTCGTCGTGGATGACGGTGGGGATCACCTCGCTCTTGTACAGCGCGTCCTTGATGGAGTCGGAGATCGTCACGAGGCCCATCATGCTGGTGAGTCGGAAGCGGTTGGTGGTGGGGCGGTTGAAGCGGTGCGCAAGGGTGCTGCGGGTGCTGGGTGTGAGTCGGGAGAATCCAAAGTCAATGCCACTGCTAAGGGGCCGCTTGTATACAGCTGTGTGGCTGAACAGTCTCGATCGAAGTGGTTGTGCAAACAACGTGTTCAAGGACATAGACCGGAGGGAGGATGGGAGGAGTGCTGGTCGGACAAGCTCAAGAGACGGTCAAGAGAGGGCTTGTGCGGGCGGGGAGGGCAAACTGAATCAGGAAAGGAGATCGGCTGCCTGTGCTGCTGCTTTTGCTGCTGCTGCTGCTGCTGCTGTGTGTCCGCGGACAGTCCACCGGGCGGTTTTCTGCCGTCCTGTCGGTGCTCCGTGCCGTCTGCCCCGTGCCGTCCCCGTTCTCCTTCTCTGCCTCTCCCGAGACCCCCCTGGCGCTGGTCCTGGCGTCTGCGGTCCACGCCGCCGTCACCCAACCCTCCCGACCGAGCCGTTGCACGCAGACAGCGCCAGCGGCCGCTCCCCTCGTCTCGCCGCGGAGGCGAGACCAGACCCGGGCCGGCCGCCTCGCCGTCGCACCTCACATGGACACGCAGGCGGGTGGCGGCCCCGTGGGCCCACACGGATCCAAGATATACGCAGTCGGGGTTCTTTCGCTATAGACGCTAGCTAGCTATACACACACGTAGACAGGCCCGGCGCCGGGCCTGAGCCGGCGCCGGCTCAGGCCGAGATGAACCTCGTCTTGTCCCACACGTCGTCCTGGATGAAGCAAATCATACTTCGGCTGCCCGTCTGTAGGAGCGGGTGGCTCGCCACCACGTTGATGAAGTGCTCCAAGCCGTGGCGCCGCTCCTCGATGAACTCGGGGCTGAAGCGGTTCGAGTAGCTGAAGATGGACTTGTCCGGCAACTTGGGGATCACCACTCTCGACGTCTCGTTCTCGAGAATGCTGCGGAAGGAGTAGAAGTCGCTGTACCTCCTTCTCACCTTGGAAAACTTCTTCTTAAACGCCGGGATGTTGGTCCTACACACTATCTCGTAATCCGTATACATGTTGGACGACTTGCTGCCGTGCGTGATGGGGTTCTTCACCTCGATTTCCAAAAAGTTCTCCGGCTCTCCGTAGAGTTCATCGAATGTCTGCTTGTGCTCCTTCTTGCCCCTGCCGTCGGTCACCTCGCTGAACGAGATGAACGGGTTTGCCGACGTCATATCTGATCCTCACGGCCGTGTCTACGCAGAGAGAGGGGGCACAAGACTACTTGCACACCACCACCTACACCACCACCTTCACCACCACCAGCCTTCAAGAGGCCAGTCCGCCAGAGATCTCCTTTCCGTTTCGGGCTGGGACAAAACGCAGGGCCTTTGCACAGCCGTTTTTCGCGCCGATCGTCCCAAATCCGGGCAGAAGAGGGGGGAGGGACGAAAGAAGGGCAAGGACGGCCCCTGGGGGACAGAAACAGAGTCCAAGAAGAGCGTGTCTGTTCGGACCACATCGCCTAGCCAGGATGGGGAGTACGGCAGCAACAGTAGGCGTGGCGGCAGCAGCAGCGGCGTACGTAGTAATGGACTGCTCCGGTGAAGAAAGGCTGGCGACCGGCCCTGTGTTTTTCTCCGTTTTTTCCTCTCCCCTCTGGTGTGGGCCATCTTAAGGCCGATGTCACCGAGTCGCCAGACCAGGAGCCAACAACGGTCAAGTAAGACGGCCAGGGAGCAAAGCGATACTGTCGGCCTGAAAAGCATGAATGGTGCAGCCGGGAATCGATCGGAGTCCCTCGACGGAAACCTCGAACAAGGCATGAGACGAAATAACGGCAGTGAGAATAGCGCTGGAAATCGTCATGAGAATAATGCCGGCGTCGGTGATGAAGTTCTCGGCGATCGTAGCAACAGGGGTCTCGTCCAGGACCAGCGGTTCAGGCTGCAGGCGGACTCGAACAGACCAGGTAACAGCACACAAGCCATGGAGGATACCTTTGGCGATGCACGGGTGAAGCAAGAGGAGAGCGAGACGGGGCTGGTACGGGGAGGAGCAGAAGGAGGAGGCAGTGCCAGTAGCAGCGGCAGTGACGAGAACAGCGGAAACGATAACAGCAAAGCCAGCGGCGCCGGTGGACAGCGAACGTCTAGTTCTGGAATGGCGTCGCTGGACGAGATGGATGTCAATACAATAGGAGAGATACCAGACCTGAGCGGAGATAATAGCACCAAGAATAACAGCAATACCTCATCAAGTAATTTTGACAATGAACATGGTGGAAGACACACCGATATTAACGACAGGAATAACGACAAGAATAACGACGAGATGGTGGATGAGGAGGACGATGGCGAAGAGGAGGACGAGGACGGCGACGGCGACGGCGAAGAAGACGAGGGAGACGAGGACGAAGAGGACGAGATTGGGGACGACTACGAGGACGACCTCGAGGACGACCTGGACGAGCCGTCTGGGGCGTTTGCTAACGTGGCACAGGGCCTGGTGGGCAAGTACAAGAACTACATGATGCAGTACTGGCAAAACACGATCGATTCCATCGAGCGTGACGAGCACGACTTCAAGAACCACCAGCTCCCCTTGGCCCGTATCAAGAAGGTGATGAAGACGGACGAGGAGGTAAAGATGATTTCTGCGGAGGCGCCGATCCTCTTTGCGAAGGGCTGCGACATCTTCATCACGGAGTTGACCATGCGTGCGTGGATCCACGCGGAGGAGAACAAGAGACGCACGCTGCAGAAGTCGGACATCGCCGCTGCGTTGCAGAAGTCGGACATGTTTGACTTCCTCATCGACATCGTGCCCCGGGAGGAGGAGCGGCCGAAGCGCAAGAGCCAGGGCAACCTCATGGCCCCGGTCGTGAACCAGCCGATGCAGGCCGACCCGAACGTGCAGATGCCGGTTCCCATGTCCGACGAGCAGCTCTACGGCCAGTACCAGCCGCAGGGTTTCTTCCAGCCGCAGCAGCAGTACCAGGAGGGCGCCGGCGGCGGGCTGCCTGAGGACGTGCAGGATCCGCTGGACCCGGGCGCCTCGCAGGACGACAGCCGCTACTACCAACAGCAGCAGCAGCAGCAGCAGCAGCAGTTCCAGTACCAGTGAGCCGCCGGCCTGTAGTATATGCTCCTAATCTGTTTACAGTTAGAATTGCTTTGTGTATTAGTATAAAAGTTGCACCGCAACGCTATATCAGTCTAGAGAACACGCGGCGTCTACTCGACCTCCGCAACAACCTCGATCTCAACGAGGAACTGCGGAGCAGCCAACTTGGCAATCACACACGATCTCGAAGGCTTTGTCTTGAAGTACTTGGCATAGACACCGTTGACCCTGGGAACAAGCGCAGGGTCCGTGACGAACACCAAGGCCTTGACCACCGAGTCCAAAGAGCTGCCCGCGGTCTTCAACACCGTCTCTAAGTTTTTGATCGCAACCTCCGTCTGCTCCTCGACGCTCTCTGGGACCTTCCCGTCCGCATCAGACCCGACAGAGCCCGAGGTGTACACCATGCCGCTCTTGGTCACGGTGCAGGCGTCCAAGATCGGAGACGCCACAGGAAGTCCGCATTCTGCCCACGTGATAACTCTGACCATTGTTGCTGTTTAGTTGATGTTGCTGTGTTGCTGTGTTGCTGTGTTTCCACTGGCTGCAGAGTCTTCCAGAAGAGAGGAAGATACAACTCACAACAAGAAACGCAACAACAGCAATCACCCGCCTTTTCAACCCTTCGTTCTTCGTCGTCAACGGCTGCCTCCTGGCCCCTGCCTCCTCGGAACTCCCACCCGCTTATCAGCCCGCTCTCCCCCACCACCGATCCGGAAATAGGCGCGCAACCCGACCCGCCGGAACACGCTCCCCGCACACTTGTATGGTGAGAATGAAGGGAACCTTGTGAGTGGTTGCGATTAGGTAATCATCTTCCATGTGAGACAAAATCAATTACGAAACATGGTGTAAAAAGGGCACAACAATTGTCTTAGGAGAACTCCATCCATTTTACAATGGCAATTTTTGAGAGACCTCAATAAAAAAGGGCCTTTATCGTTATATATATAATACTGATATCTAGTTGATTACCACATACTAGACAGAAATGCGCAAAAATAACGCCTCACCTATGACGGACGTTGATGGCTCATCATTCATCACCTTATCCAGGATGAATTCTGATGGATTGTTAGAGAACGAAACAAAAAAGAAACAATGATTCAATTCAACCAACTCTTGATTTATTATCCTCCAACGAAATGTTGAAAAAGGCTCTCAGCAGCGCAAATGATCGTTACTATATAGGATCAAAATCCGCACCTTGCCCTTTCGGTATTGCTGTCGTCTCGCGCTTTTCCATCCTGTTTTGTCCGATAAACCAACTTCCCGCACAGACGCAGGGTGGAAGGCGGATTTTGTGGTGCGGGCGCCGACAGCCAATGGCAGCGCGGCCAGATGTCAGCATGGCCACAGACAGTGGTGCAGTTGCCGCATCGGGAAGGTACGCCCTGTCTGCGGGGTGTGGTGAGCTTTTCCAGGCAGGTTATAAGAAACTGCGATGTGCACACCTATCACCACCAGAAAGGCTTCTGGTCACGGCAGCGTGCCACACGTCTTCTTTGCTGCCCGCCTCATTTCCCGTTTTCTTTCTCTTCTCCCTTCTGCGCCCCTGCTCTCTCTAGGCTACGTTTCTGTTTCAGTTTACAACCGAGACTTAGATATTTTCAGTTCCCCAGGATAACCACACATACAGACACACACACACAGACAAAGATGGTGTTAGTAGAAATCTCAGACAAAGACCAGTTTTCGGAACTCACGTCGGTCAAGGACAAGCTCATTGCGCTGTACTTCCACACCCCATGGGCGTCCCCCTGCATCCAGATGAACAAGGTGATCAGCACGCTAGCAGACTCCGACCAGTACAAATCCACCACCTTTCTCGCCATCAACGCCGATAGCTTTCCGGAGATCTCTGACTTGTTTGACATCACGGCGGTGCCTTACTTTGTGCTCATCAAAAACGGAACGATTTTGAAGGAGCTCACCGGAGCAGACCCCAAGGAGTTTGTCAGCGCCTTGGACACCTTCGGGGACAGCTCCCAGGCTGCCACCGCCAGCAGCAACGCAGACCCTACGGCAACTGTCTCCACGGCAACCCCGGCGCCAGCTCCAACGATCCAGCAGGAAGAAACGCCAGAGCAGTTGAATGCAAGATTGGAGAAATTGACCACCGCAGCCCCAATAATGCTGTTCATGAAGGGCACTCCCTCCGCCCCACAGTGTGGGTTCTCCAGACAGATGGTCGCCATCCTTAGGGAGCACCAGGTGCGATTCGGCTTCTTTGACATCCTCAAGGACGACTCTGTTAGACAGGGCTTGAAGGCCTTCAGCGACTGGCCAACCTTCCCACAGTTATACATCGGCGGCGTGTTCCAAGGCGGGTTGGACATCATCAAGGAGAACTTGAGCGACGATGACCTCTTTTTCGAACACGCCCTCGAGGAAGCAAACAGCTCAAAGTAATGAATATACTACTAGTCTCTAATCTATATTTAGTAATTTACAAGCTTTTCAAATATATTTATTCCCCCCTACCTCTAATCTCACTCCCATTTCAACTCCAAAGTTTTTCCTTTGCTTTTCCCTTTCCCGTGTAAGACTACTTCATGAGATCGTCAAACTCGATTTCTGCTATAAAGCCCAAGAGCACTTGTAGTCTCAGATACTAGAATAGCTCGTTCACCACCGCCGAATCATCACTGAAAAAATCGTCATCATCATTTTCCTCGTTTCTCCCACGTCCTAGCTTATCTCCGTTATCTTCCTCATCACTATCCTCCTCGATCGGATCGGAATCAAGCTCACCTCCGCTAAATTCATCGGCCCCATCAGTGGCCTCGATACTGTCAGCAGCGCCAAAGCTTTTCACTCCAAAGTATTCGTCCTCTGCAGACTCTGAGCCAGCCCCAGCCACATGGCCTGAGGCTTTTTTTGGCCCCTCATCATATTCGTCCTCCTCGTTCTCTTCTTCATTATCTACCTTGAATTCATCGTCAGCGGTGATAGAATTTGTGAACTTTCCACCAATTCTCTCCATTTTCAAAATATTCTGCCCTTTGAGGTACCTTTGATACTTGTATTTATAACTGGACAATATATTGCTTTGGTAGAACCCGTCAATGAGAACCGTTTCGAGTTGGTTCAGATGCGCATAAGCCTTAGCTGATACCATGCTCTTCTCTCTCTTTTTCTGATAGTCGAAAATTTCGTTTTGAATGGTGTGTAACTTTTTCCTAAGTTTGGAATCCCTACTGAATATGACACGTTTTTTCCCACGTGAGCTGGAGTTAAGGGGTAGGTTGCCTTCACCCTGCTCTTTCAGAGATTGACAATGAATCCGAAGCCCAAAACAATTATAAAACGAAGTGTTTTGTAAAACACTTGAGTTGCCATAACCTCCACTTCTTTTCACCATATCATCAGATATGCTGAGTATATCCATCAATCGGTTCAAATCGTCGCAAATTGGAGGGTTTGTTAAAGAGTAGTTCTCTAAACAACAAAGATTGAACCGGGTCAAGTGTGACATCACCTCACTACTAACATTATCAACTGTGACAACATCGCTCTCAACTTGGGAAACATCTATCTTGATATTGTGTCGTTTCCTGAAATCTTCAAACTCCTCTTTCTCATGCTTTGTCCCATAAATTATCTTCCCTATAGAATGAAAAATATCGAGCCCTGTTTCTTTACCATCAATGGAGTCCTCATCGTAGTCTTTGGCTACGCCGCTCTCATACTGAAATTTAAACCAAAATTCTAGCGTATTTATTGCGTTGCGTAAATCTCCCAAACTGGATAGTCTTTCTACCTGTAGCTCTATCACTTTATTTTTCTTTATCCCCTCCAAACTGAGAGCCCTGCTCAAAGCCTTTTTCAAGAACGTCTTAGCAACCTTATTAAATCGTACTCGTTTCCATCCATTATTTTCATACTGCATAAGCTTGTAGCCTAGCACTGTCTCCACCTTTACCGTATTATCTATGGTAAACGATGTTCCGCTGCTCCAATTAAGGTCATTTTCTATGTCATATTCGGTGATGCAAATAATAAGAGGCGGTAATTGAAAGTTTGAATCCGAATCAAGCCACGATTTGATCGCTCTTTGAAACGCTACATGCGTCTCTTTATGAAAAATGTTGGGCAATTCCTCAATAACCACACATTTCTCATTAAAACCAGTCAACATCTTGCATTGATCCAAAAATTCACCAAAATATGTGACTGAAGAGTTTCCACTGTGGGAATCTTTGAGAATATTAAAGTCAACAATAAAGTCATCGGAACTATCAATTGAGGTCCCATATGTATCACTTATTTCAGACCCTACCACTTGCTGTTTCAACAGCTCAATCTTACTTTTCATTGCCGAGTGGGCCATTAGTTTTACAGATGTACTTTTCCCACTACCACTTGGGCCGGAAACTATAAGTACTTTACTGTCTGACTTGCTGAAAACTAGTTCATCGATTTCCTTCCTCAAGTCTTCAAGTTTTCGCTTATGAATGCATAAATCTACTATACTTTTCGGTTTGGTTTCATTAACCCAGATGTCTTTATTATTTATGTTTTGTGCCTTTCTTACTTCATCTATCTTTCTTCTCTTTGTTCCTAAAATATTTTTCTTTTCAGTAGCTTCAAAATTGAGATCCTTCTTCTTTCCATTGAAAACTGTCTCATCAAATAATCGCGTTCCTTCTGTTGCGGGTTTTCTCTTACTTTGCGAATCTAAATATCGTTCCACAGGATTGGCTTTAGACTTCGAATCCAGATATTCAGAGTCCTCGTTGTCGGTCGCAATGTCACTACTGCTAGAATCGATACTATGTATTGTCAACTTTTCATTGAGTGTGGACATAGTCTCAACTATTCAGGGCCTTCGAAAATTGGGAAACAAATTTTACGGAAGTAAACTGGTGCTAGTCGTAGTAGTAACACAGAGCTATTTCTAAACAAAATCATGAAATTTTAAACAGGTTTACGTAATCGCTCATAAACCATCAATCATACTAAACGCAGAACGTAATGCTTCCTTTTCAAAGAAAGGACCAAAAGAAGGAGTAAGTGCTTTGTTTTGGCTCCACCAACTAAAATCACTTTCCAATCCCAAAGGCATTTTAGAAGCTGAATCAAGACTTGCTTTGTGTAGCTTTGATGTATGCTCCCATTTTTTGGCAGCCACATCGGCACTCTCGACAATCTGCTTGGGTATGCCACACATTGTAGCCACGTGCATACCAAAAGAACCATTTGATTGTCCACTTTCAAGCTTGTACAAAAACGTAATCTTCTTTGATTCAGAGTCAACTAAAATTGACATGCGCAATGGAGTAATTTTTGGATGGTTGACAAAAGATTGCCCGAGATTTGCATAGTGAGTAGCAAAAAATCCGATTGACTGAACATGAGTAGCAAAATGGTGCAAAACAGATTCGGCAATAGCAAATCCATCACTCGAAGAGCCTCCTCTACCTAATTCATCCAGAATTATCAAGGACCTAGGCGTGGCTGTATCTAACATCTTCTTTGTTTCCAGCAATTCTACATAAAATGTTGATTTCCCTTGCATGATGTTATCATTTGCACCTAATCTGGTCATTATAGAATCCATGGGCGTTAATCTTGCACTTTCGGCAGGTAAAAAGCAGCCGACTTGTGCCATGATTGTGGCAACACACGTCATTCTCAACAAAGTTGACTTACCCGCTGCGTTTGCACCTGTCAACAATCCCATGCTGTTCTCATTATTCAATCCTAGGGCAATATCATTAGGAATAAAATCTTTTGAATTAAGAATCCCAGAGCCGGGAATGAAACATGGATGTCTCAACTGCTTGAAATCTAAGAACGAGTATTCATTGTCAACAATTTCCGGTCTGCAAACAGGAAATCCAAGGGCTTCGGATGCTCTAGTCAATGAGACCAAACAATCAATTTTACCGATAGTAGAAACTATTTTCATGCATTTATCATAACTTTTATCGAAATTGGAATAAATCTTATCTTTTAAGTTCAAACAGATAGATTTGTGCAATTCTCTGAGTTCCATTAGCTGCTTCACTAAAGTCTTAACCTCTGGTGACCAATACCTTTTACACTTGGAAGTAGCAGCCATCTGTTGCCAATCCCGAGGAATTTTGCTAGCTAGTTTGATTGGTACTTCAATCAAATAAATTTCTTTACCACTATCTTTGTAGCAGATTTCACTGTTTTTGTATTCTGTTTTATATTCCCGCAGTAAATCTGAAAGTTTCTCTTCGATTTGGGATATCTTGGCATTGCTTTCATCGAACTCTTCATCAACGCCACTCTTTGGGACTATGATGTCCTCATTGATCGCCAAATCCTTATCAAACTTATCATTCCAACTTTCCAAAAGCTCATCCAATTCTAAAATAGGAAAATCAACAATCAACTTTTTTAGCATACCTTGAAGGCTGTCGACGCCGAATTTATTAAGCTCGTTCACTAATTCAGAAATCACTTGAAGACTGTCAATCACTCTAACAAAATCCTTTGCCTTCAAGATTTTTGAATGTATTCTTGTAAGCATTCTTTCAACATCCACTATTCCCTTAAGTTTAGATTCAATCAGATATTTCAGATCGCCGTCATTTAGTAGTAGTTCTACAGAATCTAATCTTTGATCAATTGCTGTCTTATTCAATAGCGGGTGGATCACCCAGCTTTTGAATAATCTTTTACCAAATGGAGTCAATCCTTTATTGAGTATTTTGAACAAGGTACCACGGTCTGACTGGTCAAAAGAGTTATTGAAAATTTCCAAATTTTGTAAAGTCACACCATCCAATCTCATTGAAGAATTAAGTAATTTCTTGCTGAATGGGTCGTATTCGCCAAAGTTTCCCATTGAAACTATGTTCTCATCCAACTTCAGTGATCTTAAATACCAAAAGATAGCGCCAAATGCAGAGAATGCCAAGAAGTTTTCCTTTTCGTAATAGCTTTTCAGAATTTCAGGGGTTTTCAAATCATAAGATGAGTTAAACTTTGACAACTCGTCAACCGTCTTCTCATGGCCCCAGAATTCAAGATCCGGTTTTATGAAATTGAACGAAGCATTTGGGTTAGAATTGAATTTCAAGATTCTCAAAGTTAGCAAGTCTATTTCATTTTTAGACACTAGGACCTCCATTGGGTTAATTTGTGAAAGTAAAGTTTCAAGCTTAGAACATTCAAAGTCATCAACAAATTGTAAAATTTGGAAATTCCCTGTGGAAACGTCGACAAAGCAAACTCCAAAAACTTTAGTGTTGTTTTCATAGTCAACTGTTTCTTTGATAGCAAGACAATATTTAGACATTTCATCGTCCAATAGATTCTCATCAATCAAAGTACCACATGTTAGGACATAAGAAAGCTCTCGTTGGATAACCTTCGACTCCTTGGCATCCTTAGCCGATCCATTCTTCTCTCTGATTTCTTTGGCTAGCAGAGATTCCTTTTGGTCGACCTTTGCAACTTTATATCCAGCATCTATAAATCGTTTTGTCCACAAATCAAATGACATTTCAGGGATACCGGCCAATCTCATATTTGCTCTACCTGTACCAGCCAGCTTCAAGTCGAATTTCGAGTGTGCAACATCGGCATCCTTTTCGTACAACTCGAAAAATTTACCCTTCTTGAAAAAGACGATTGTATCCCACATTTTTGACTTTATTGACCAATACTGCTTTTCGAAGGCCGTAAATTTGAGCCATGCGGATGATGGAATATACAATGTTCTAGGGTCGTAATTTGGATCGGATTCCAAATTACCGTCGGCATCCTTGACATCAATCAACCAATGGTACCGTTCCTCATTTTCCTTGTTGAATTTTTTCTGTGGTGTCATCGAAGCACTCATTTGTCTAGGTTTGCTCGAAAGGATGTTGGATAAGTTGTTTATCTTCCTTGTGACGACAGGTTTGGCTTCTTTCGTTTGCTTTGAAGCCTCATCCTCCACAATATCGTCCTCATCATCATCAACGACAGTTTTGTCAGTCAGCTCAGTCAGCTCGTCTTTAATCTCGCTTTTGTCATTGTTGGCATCATCGTCGTCACTTTCGTCACTGCCACTGTTGTATTCATCTTCATCATCCTTATTTTTTGCCATACCCAAGTCGAAATCCTCGTCATCAGCGTCATCCCACGCAATGACTTTTCTTTTCTTTTTTGGTTTGACAATGTCCCCATCCTCCTCCTCATCCTCCTCATCTTGGTCTGACAGTTCGGAGTAGTTGACTTTCCGGGATCTGCGAGCCGCCACGGGAGAAGATGGGATGTTTTTCATTGCAGTTTCATTTTCGGTAGTTGGGGTCACATTTGCGGCATCAACATCGTCACTTTCACTTCTGCCTTCCAAATCTAGCTCCCTCGTCCTCTTTCTTTTCAAAGACCTTGGTGTCTGTGGAGCTTTTTTCTTCTTTTCTGTCTTGTCCTCCTTCTGTTTTGCATCCCATTTCGTCTTCAGGGATGCTGTCGAGGGTTTCACGGTAATATCATTAAGTGAGTTTTCAGGAGTTATGGAGTCAACAGAAGAGGCTGGTGGTTGTTCGGGCTTAGCTACAGGCGCCGTCTGCTTTGATGGCTTTTTCGAGAAAAAGGACATCAACGACGCCTGTTTCAGTTTCTTCACGTCAGCAACCATCTTTGGCTCAATTGAATAACTCTTGTTTACTTAGTGGCAATCAGAGAACTCCTGACAAGAAGAGCAAAGGTGGGCCACAATGCTCAACAAGAAATCTTTACCCCAGGGAGAGAAAAAGCACTTAGGAAACCCCTTCTTGTGGAATAAAAGGCCTGCTGGAAAGCAGAAGCGATACGCCTACGCCAAAACGCGTCACATCCTCAGTTTTCCCGCTATCTTTTTACATTCTTACTCTAAGCTGCTGTATTTACTTGCACACGCGTGCATTACATAATCACCTCATACTTCAAATCTTCTCCGATTTGCTTGCTTGGAAGGACAAAGCTGTTCAAGACCAGCACCTCGTCCTTGACCTGGACGTTGGAACCGAGAATGGTGATGTTTCCAGAATCTCTGATCCCAATGACCTTGAAGTTCTCGTTTGTTTCCAGCAACGCCTTCATCTTGGACGTCCCGTTCTTTCGAATGAGCTCGTTGATGCTGACCAAGTTCAGGCCTGAGCCTTCGATTCTGGTCCAGTTGCCTATTTTGCAGTTCTTGGAGATGATGGAGTTCTTGATGATGGCGTTGTTTCCGATCTCGACGCCGTCCAAGATGATGGAGTTGACGATTCTGCAACCCGAGCCAATCACGCAGTTTTTCCCGATGGACACGTAGGGCCCGATTTTGCAGGTTTTCGTGTAGTTGATTTTCGTCGACTTGTCGGCAAACACAGGAGGGTTGATGTTGATCGACGGCTTAGTAAGAGACTCACTCCGTTTGGATTGGTAGATGAGGTCAAGGTATAACTCGTTGGCAACGATGGCATCGGCCGGGGTCTTGATTGTCTTCCAAAAACCCTTGTAGTTGTAGACATAGGTCCGGTTCAGGTCTGGAAGTTTCTGTAGAATATCACGCTCAATGGACAAGGTATCCTCGTCAATGAACTCAAAACAGTTCTCGTCGTTGGCCTTCCTGATCTTCTCGATCTTGGCGTCCGAGAGCAACTTGAAGACGTTGGTGTTGAACAAATAGATCCCGCCGTTGATGACACTCGAGATTTTCGACTCCGGCTTTTCGACATAGTGGATCACCTTGTCGTTCTCCTGCGGGTCTGCGACAATCAAGCCAAAGCTCGTGTGGTAGGTCGAGTTCATCGTCAACATCAAGTCGTAGTTGTAGTGGTCTAAGTTGACGCCAAACAAGATTGCGTCCGGCGACTTCTTCCCCTGCTTGGAAGACGTTTTGACATGCTCGAACTTCTCGATCATCTGGACCAGGGGGAAGGCGCAAATGATGTCGCCGTGAACCAACAGAAAGTTGTCAGAGGCGTTGTTTCTGAGAACCTCGTCCCTGAACTGGTACAAGCCTCCCGCCGTGCCCAATGCCTTGAACTCCTTCAAATACTTGATCACGCAGTTGACGTTCGAGTAACGCAACCTGGTGTTGTAGTCCGTGATGAAGTCCTCAAAGATGAAGTTCTCGTAGAAGCCAATGAGCAGGATCTCCGTGATGCTCTCTATTTTGAGAATCGCATCAATCGTATGAGCCAACAAGGGCTTGCCTGCTATCGGGAATAGGTACTTGGACTGGTCGAGAGCCAAAGGTCTGAAACGGGTTCCCCTCGAAGGTCCTCCAATAAGGATGACGGCTTTAGATGTCATGGTTTACGTGCTGTGTGAATATGGTGCGCTGTGGTTGACACCAGTACGCGGTGTCAGACAACAATGATGCACAAGCAACGGCCTCTACCGCCCTTGTGGCGACTCTGACAGGCACATATGCTCCACCTTCTCTCACCTTATTAGATAACGGAAGCTGTGGAGCTGAACAATGGGCAGCCGTGCAGGCAAAAAGTCCCGGAGTTCGTATTTTTGGGTCGATCGGCGGAATTTTTTTTTTCTGGGACGGGGAAGGAATCTGCCGTTTGGACATGAAAAGTTTTGTTCGAAAAGGACTCCAGATGAAGGAGCAAAGAAGAGAGACGGTGTCGGGATAGGTGGAGGTGGTTACGGAGAGTGGCGAAAAAACAGAAACAGAAGGGCAGAAATGAAGTACGTTATTGAACACATGGAGCTGGGCTTCACGCCCTGGGTGGTGCTTGAGTACGCACAGATCATCAAGGATGTAGGAAAGGAGAACTTGTACTTGGTTTCACTTCCGGAGGGAACAACGGAGGCAGACATGCCCAAGGAGCTTATCGATCTCGGGTTGCAGTGGACCACAGAAGACATCGTCCCGTATTTGGCCGGGATGGAGGATGTCCAGGACAAGAGCGACCTCTGCTTGCTTGATCCTCGGGCTGAGATCGACCTCCAGCCGTCGGACACAGCGAACTTCAAGTACTTCATTTTTGGGGGGATTCTCGGCGACCACCCTCCAAGGGACCGGACGGGGGAGTTGAAGAAGAAGCTGCTATGCGCCACGCGTCGTTTGGGCAGCTTGCAAATGACTACGGACACGGCCGTGCGGACGACCCAGATTATCCTCGAGAAGCAGACGAAGTTTGAGAACATCAAGTTCATAGACTACCCGGAGATCAGGTTCAACAAACACGAGGCGACGGAGATGCCGTTCAGATACGTGCTCGACTCCAACGGCACCCCGATCTTCCCCAAGGGAATGGTGGAGCTCATCCATGCAGACAACATGAAGAGTTTGGACGACTTTTTCTAGTCCTGCATGGAGCATGCCTTTTTCCGAAGGGCAGGTTACTTTCTAGTTTGTGTGTATTGTTCATCATCCACGTACTTTCTCAAAAAATGTGCAGTTGCCCAAACGGGAAACTTTCTGTTTCATCTTTTCGCCTAACGTTCTCGGTGTATCGTCAACGCTTATCGCGAGATGCTTATCGCATGTGCAATCTTGCCCAGTTGGCAAAGAAGCAGCACTACTCTTGTTCTAATGGCACCGGATATCTTTTGAATCAACAGATACGATGCACTCCTCTGCCTGACGCTATTTTCTTTTCTCCTCTTCTCAGGAGGAAGAAAGCAGAGAAATGATTGTCGGCCTACGTGGAAAAACTATGACCGTTCCAGAAACTCAAAAAGCCATTGTCTTCTATAAGCATGGAGGGCCGCTTGAATACACCGACATTCCGGTTCCTTCCCCAAAAGCCAACGAGATACTTGTCAACGTCAAGTTCTCCGGGGTTTGTCACAGTGACCTACACGCCTGGAAAGGTGACTGGCCATCAAAGACAATTTTACCTCTTGTAGGTGGACACGAGGGAACGGGTGTAGTTGTTGCAAAGGGCGCCAATGTTACAAGCTTTGAGATAGGTGACTATGCAGGCATCAAATGGCTCAACAAGTCGTGCTTATGCTGCGAATTCTGTCGAAAGGGCGCAGAGATAGACTGTCCTAAGGCAGTCATATCCGGATACGCACAGAATGGCACTTTCCAGCAATATGCTTTAGCTGACGCTGTTCAAGCAGCTCAGCTGCCACAAAATATCAACCTGGCCGAAGTTGCTCCGATCTTGTGCGCAGGATTGACTGTGTACAAAGCTCTCAAAACTGCCGAACTGTTAGCTGGTGAGTGGGTGGTGATTTCAGGCGCAGGCGGAGGATTAGGCTCCATGGCTGTTCAGTATGCCAAGGCAATGGGAATGAGAGTCCTGGCCATTGACGGGGGTGAGGAGAAAGGAGGCCTTGTCAAATCCTTGGGAGCTGAAATCTATATTGACTTTTTGGAAGCCAAAGATTTAGTCTCAGAAGTCAAAGAAGCGACCATGGGGGGAGCTCATGGGGTGATCAATGTCTCTGTTTCTCCAGTGGCCATATCTCAATCCTGCCAGTATACTAGAAATGGCGGGAAAATCATCTTTGTCGGCTTGCCGCCCGATGCCGTGTGCAACACGTCAGTGTTCGACATTGTTTGTAAGTCTCTACAGATCAAGGGCTCGTCCGTTGGCAACAGAGAAGACACTGCCCAAGCAGTGGACTTTTATATCAGAGGTTTGATTAAATCTCCGATAAAGATTGTTGGACTATCGAAGATACCAGAGGTCTTTAAACTGATGGAGGAAGGTAAAATCTTGGGAAGATATGTTGTAGACACTTCTTGCTAAAAACCTGCAGTATATTGAGTGTAGCTTCGGTAGCCACATTCAACAATCTTCGCTGAAAATTATGACGCAAGTCTTAGTAATAACAATAATATTAGCAGGCCTGTCAAGCTAATTAGCAGATTTGGCTAATAAGCTTGCTATTAAGATAGTGCACGATGGAATCAACAAAACTTCTCATATTGCAAATTTACCTTCACTTCAAATTGATTTAGTATTGCTTTGGTTTTATCCCTTGAGTTGACTTTTTTATCTGGTTCTTTTTCCTACATTTCTTAGTAATATCGATCTATCATCATATATCTATTGATATTCTATATTTACATCAGTAATAATCATATATGAATAATCGTCATATAGAGTTTAGTAAAACAAGAACCTTTTCTTAAATATGTTCTTCTAAAGCTGATGATGGACATTCAGTTTAAATGTAACATTATGCTAACGATAATGAAACCATCACATATCATGAGATGCCATGGGCCCGAAACCGAGGTCTGACAGTCAGATCTTAATCCTCCTACCGTGGAATGACATCATTCTCATAACCATCAAGATTACGTAAACCGAGATGATCATCCCATGAAGCCTTTACAAAAGCAAAAAAGGCCTATGAGAAATGAAGGCTGCTGCTGCCTCCTTCAGCCGTCCATGTTCCAAGTATCTGTGGAATGGAGGCAAGGGATTCTGCTTTCCCACTACTTAGAACTGTAGAGACAAGAACTTTTGTTTCCTGTGCTTTTTGTGCTTCAGTTGGTTGAAGAGCCAAAGGCAAAATTCGATAAAGATCATAAATACATATGCGTTTGTTTGATAAGCTGGTTTCGTTAGCTGTTCTGGCCGGAATCACATCTGCTCTTCGCCTGGACTTTGAAAGGCACATTGAAATTGAAACAGTGACGTTGAATGTCACTGAATACACTGCAATTTTGAACACTACAGAGTTTCTTCTATGTTTCAACAACTCAGGCTCATATGACCTCCATTTTTTAAACACTTCTGGAAATGCGGCCCCCACCTTAGGTATTATTGGGTCTGAATCTCCCTCTAGCGCAGACTACAAACTTCTTCACTCTTGTTTTGTTCAGCAAGAGATAGATGATGTGGGAGCTTATTTCTCACCCTATTTGTATTTGGAAGGCGATAATGATGGTTACAGTGTTCAAGCAATTGATACTGAGGTGATCACTTGGCGTGGTGTTTTTAACGGACTGCTTTCTTCCCATGTGGAGATAGTACAGCCAACGCAAAAGAGCTTTTTGCGGACTGTTCTTGCCTATCTTTCTTTTTGGCAAGACGCATGGTAGAGAGATATTATTCATGAAGAGAGTACAGCTATTGACAACATGGACCAGTACTTGTCAGAATATATTTTTCCTAAATAATATAACCGTTATTTAAAATGTTATTTCTGCGATCTGTTACTTTCCTCCCTAACACTTACCTTACATAACTGGATGGCAAACCTGACGTCTGATACTAGGGAGAATCATTCTTCAGCTCGCCAAAGCTTGTCACCTTTTGCTTTCATTCGAAATCCTTCAGGTTCTCTGGACCATCTTATCACCGCTCCAAGTCTGCTTATGGGGTGACGTCTGATAAGCGCACTGAAAAACAAAAGTCGTGTTATGCTTTAGTGAATTGAAGCAAAGGTTCTGCCCTGTCCTATAATCACATGTGCTATTGGCAGAATAACACAGGGTAGCCGAATTACTTCTTTCATTACCGCCATCTTTCTTAGCGTCTAGTCCGAAAAAACCTTTTGGATCTGTATCTCGCATTTGCACCTCAGAAGCACCGAAGTGCTTTACACGGTATTAGTCTATTCACTTGCTGCACATATTGAACTCCTCAAAGACTCCATGACCTTCCTGGCAGTGCTTTGGCAAGCAAGTGCAAAGCCTGCGTCTTTGGCGTTGGTTAAGACCTCCTTCCCTAGTCCGAAATTCGGCTATATGCTTACGTAATTCCACGCCCGCCTATCGCTGCCAGTGTGGCGATCCGGTCCTACTCTGTTTGTGCAGCCAGCCTGTCTGTTCCACGAGCCATTTTGGCACATGGGAGGAAGCAATAGCAAGGGGGTATGCATGTAAATTGATTCGTCTTGATCACTTACGGGAAGTTATATTGACAGCTTGCAATGCGCTTTCCATGTTTGCTCCTTCTGCTGGCTCCATTTGCTGCTGCGTCCAGCTTTTTGGATTTGAATTCGGTCACCAGCACAAAACTGGAAACCAGTCCTATCGATAAAGAAAAGTGTCCTCCTTGTTTCAATTGTAACTTGCCTAACTTCAATTGTGCACAGTTCTCAGCGTGTAACCCCTTTACTGGACGCTGCGAGTGCAAAGATGGGTTTGGTGGCGACGATTGCTCTACCCCATTGTGTGGAGGATTGTCGGATGGGTTGAATCGCCCAAAGAGACAAGCAAACTCCACTTGTGAGTGTAATGAAGGGTGGGGAGGCATCAATTGTAACATGTGTGAATCAGATGATGTTTGCGATTCCTTTGTTCCCTCCGGGTTGAAAGGTACCTGCTACAAGTCCGGTATCATTGTCAACAAATTCAACCAAATGTGTGATGTTACAAACGAAAAGATTCTGAAGATCCTTAACGGCAAAATCCCACAAGTTACTTTTAGTTGCAATGCTACAGCGCAAGTTTGCGATTTTCAGTTCTGGATAGACGAAGTGGAAAGTTTCTACTGCGACTTGAGTCATTGTGATTACGAATACGATTTGAACTCAAATGCCACACACTACAAGTGTAATGATGCTCAGTGTAGTTGTTTGGCAGGAAGAATGTTATGTGGGGAAAACGGCTCCGTTGATATTTCTGACTTTTTGAGTCACGAAATTAAAGGACCTGCTGACTTTTCTTGCGATTTGAATTCGCAAAATTGTAAGTTCAGCGAGCCTAGTATGAATGATCTCATTTCTTCAGTTTTTGGTGATCCACAAATTAATTTATTCTGTCAATCGGGAGAATGTTTGCACAAGTCAGAGATTCCTGGCTTCCAGATACCGGGTAAGGACAGGTTTACTCTCATAGATTTCACAAAGGTATCAAGTGTCTTTTTGGGCTGTTTAATTGTTCTACTCTTGTCCTTTGAGAAGGTCAAATCTTCTCCATTGTTTTTGAAGTCTGTTTACTTGCCTGATGGTGATGACGGTAATGCAGAACTAGTCACAGCCAATCTTATGTTGGAAAATTATAAACAAGCAACACTTTCTTTTGACAACGTGTGCTATGCCATCAAAAGTAAGCCGGTTTTGAACAATGCCTACGGTCAAGTAAATCCGGGTGAATGTATGGCTATAATGGGCAGCTCTGGTGCAGGAAAGTCAACACTATTAGACATTTTGGCTTGTAAGAATAAGGGTGGCTTTATCTCTGGTGACTTGTACATTAACGGAAAAAGGCTAGTTACACAACACGAATTTAAGATATTCCAGAATTCTATTGGGTTTGTGAACCAAGACGACATCATGATCTCAACTTTGACTGTTTATGAAACGGTTCTCAATAGTGCCTTGTTAAGATTGCCTAACTCTATGCCTTTTGAGGTCAAGCAATCAAAAGTTTTACAGATTTTAACCGAGTTGAAGATCCTTCATCTCAAAGACGTATTAGTTGGCTCGGATTTTGAAAGAGGCATTTCAGGAGGTGAGAAAAGAAGAGTTGCAATTGCGTGTGAGTTGGTCACTTCTCCATCCATATTATTCCTTGATGAACCAACCTCGGGGTTGGACGGGTATAATGCATTCAATGTGGTTGAATGTTTGGTGCGGCTTGCCAAAGTTTACAACAGAACAATCATCTTTACTATCCACCAGCCAAGAAGTAACATCGTCTCACTTTTCGATAAGCTATTGCTTTTGTCAGACGGTGACCTAATTTATTCGGGTGAAATGGGAGATTGTGCCAAATATTTTTCAAGCATTGGGTTCAATTGCCCAGTTGGATACAACATTGCAGATTACTTGATCGACATAACAAACCAAAAGTTCGAGACCACTGCGGACTTTTCAGCCGAGGACCCCCATGACAGTGATCCTAACCTTGAGACAAACGAAGTGTCAGAATGGCAGCATTACGCTTCTCACAGAGATGAATTGGCCAAAACGTTGAATCCAAATAAAATAATCACCCGAAACGATAAAAACTTGGCTCAATATTTTAAAAATTCATATGTTGCGATTTCAGTCAAATCTGCAATCAATGAGCAAGTCAATAACCTCAACTTCCTATTTTTCGAAATTGATTCCAATCTGTCCAAAGCAAACTGGTTCAATCAACTCATTGTTTTATCATCAAGGACATTCAAAAATTCCTATCGTAATCCTAAGCTATTATTAGGACATTACTTACTATCTTTAATAATGGGATTATTTTGCTCCTATCTTTACTACGACGTTGAGAATAATATCAGTGGTTTTCAAAATAGGTTGGGCTTATTTTTTTTCTTGTTAACTTTGTTTGGTTTCAGCTCATTGACGGGATTGGATTCATTTTCGAAGGAAAGGGCTGTTTTTGTTAGAGAAAGATCGAATAATTACTACAGTCCCTTAAGTTATTACTTTTCCAAACTCTTGTGTGATGTCCTACCATTAAGGGTTTTTCCTCCGGTTATATTACTTGCAATTATTTATCCATTAGTGGGGTTAAACATGTCGGGTTACAAATTTTGGGTTTCGATTTCTATTTTGATTCTTTTCAATTTGGTAACGTCATTGGAAGTACTGGTCATTGGTATAGCCGTGAAAGATTCAGGATCCGCCACTATGTTGTCAGTGTTGTTATTACTATTCTCTCTCTTATTTGCAGGTCTATTTATCAACAAAGAGACAATTCCGTTTGGTTTGTCATGGATTGAGAAATTATCAGTTTTTCACTATGCATATGAATCCCTTGCGGTAAATGAAGTCAATGGCTTGGTTTTGAAAGAAAAAAAATTTGGGTTAAATATCGAGGTTCCAGGTGCCGTAATTTTATCAACTTTTGGATTTGATGTCAATGCGATCCAATGGGATATTGGATTCTTAGGCATTTTATTAGGGGTATGTGTTTTATTAGGTGGCCTCATTTTGTCGCTATTTGTATATGAGATTCGTTGATTCAAAAAATTGTTCGAATGTCGAACCTTTTATTTTTCAAACTTTCTTCACCCTTGTTGTAGTAAAATAAAGTTTCATGTTATTAGTGGTGTGAATAGTAACGAATCACGCTGATAAAATGGATAAACTTCTAGCATTACACAAATATACAAAAGGAGTTTTCATTAGAAAGGAATGAAATTAAATATGTTTATACATAAGAAGTATTAGTAGGAAAAACTTGCGAGAGAGTTGGTAATTATTAAGGTTAAGCGGGGTAAAATAATAACGATTGTGATGCTGGTTGGCGCTGTGCCCTAATTCTGGTATTTTAGGAAAGTTCTATGTTTAGACCATGGTCCTCTTGTTCGGTAAATAGAAGGTAATCTAACATGGCAATTTTAGGAGGGGGATGATCTTCTAACATCCAACCTGCCAAATTTTCCCACTCAGTGGAAATATTGGCACGGTCATCAATGTAAGGAGTGCTCCATTCCCATTTCCCATGAAATTGTTGCATTTCACGAACATGAGCCCCTGTGTAAGGATTATCACGATACAACTCTTGTAACAAGTTAAAATCCGGTCTTTTTTTATCTTTATATGCAAGGAAATCTTGGAGCGTGACATCATAAATAGAGTTCTTGACTAGCTCAGAAAGAATAAATGTCGTATTACGATTAAAGCATTCATTTGGAGAAACGTTGTCTTCTTTAGTAGTGTTTGTGGCTCTTCTCAGCTCATCGCACGCAGATTTTATGTCATCTGTATTAACCCACATTCTTAGCAAATCAACAAATAACCAGTTTCTCCATTCTGGATTCCCGTGAGATTTTTTTCCATACTCTGTCTCCATGACCTCAAGTAAGGATCTATTAGAAGCAACAACAAAAGTTGGTGCTCCTTCAAACAAGGTTAATCGTGCCGGAGAAAGCTGGTCGAGTGTATAGAAATGGTCATTTCTACAATTGTAAAGTTTATTTTCCTTATGGATATTGTATATTTCCTCATCAGTCGGCTTGTGTACTGGTTCTTCTTTCTCTTCGTCTTTCTTTTCGTCTTTCTTTTCGTCTTTCTTTTCGTCTTTCTTCTCGTCTTCCTTTTCGTCTTTCTTTTCGTCTTTATTCTCGTCTTTATTCTTGTCTTTATTCTCATCTTTCTTCTCGTCTTTCTTCTCATCTTCCTTCTCGTCTTTCTTCTCGTCTTTCTTCTCGTCTTTCTTCTCGTCTTTCTTCTCGTCTTTCTTCTCATCTTCCTTCTCATCTTTTTTCTCGTCGTCACGAGAGTCCAATTCTCTTTTTTGTTTTGGTTCCAAAGGATAACTATCTATAGCTTGTTGAGGGATCCAGCCTTCGAATTTGTGAAGATTTTCGTAATTCAATTGGTCACTTGAGACACTCAAGCCTGTAATATCCACATACATACCTGAATCAACGTCAATAACTCTAGCATCGATATTGTTGCTACCTAGACCCTTACCTCTGTGAGTTAAACTACTGGAGCAATCCACGTAATACTTACCCATGCCATATTTTGGGTTTTGGACAATTAAGGAATCATTATATCTTAAGCAAAATTCAGCCAAATCTGCAATTGGCATCTGAACGTCTTCATCCTCATCATAAGGAAAAGACATCGAAGTAAAATACCATGCAAGTAAAGAGCCGTGAGCTGGGAACATGAAAAGTCCATCATGAAATGTAAGAGTGAAAAGAGTATGGACCATATGAGACAAAATTATGGTTTGACGGTTAATCGTATTGTCGATGGATAAAGTGTAGTTGACTGGGGTAGCGGCATTGTATTCAGGAGAATGTACTGTTGCTTCCTCACTTGGCATTTCCGTTATGAAACCCGAAAAAAATCTGAAATCATAATGAGCACCATTTTCTTTGATTTCATGGCCCTTATATTTGGCATACCACTTGACATTAACTTCGTGAAAATACTTAGGTGCGTCTTCAACTTTGGTAGCTTTTGAGAAGTCTATGGCTTCCAAAAATTTCTTTTCATTTGTGTCCAAGGACGTTTTCTTTTTCGCATACAAATAATGGAACATTTCATCAGTGTTAAGAGCAAATCTTGACTCTGGTATACTTAATTCGTATGAGTTGGCGCTAACCATTGCTGACTTGAAATCACTTTGATGTTTGAGAAGACGCTTTGGGCTCAAGTTCTCCAACTCTGCGATAGGGTCAAAACCCTGGAACGAGTTCTTCCTTACAAAAGAGTCAAACATTCCATTTCTCATCATTGACGATGATGGGTAGGGTTCTACCTTGTGGTAAGTACCATTATCGTGTAAAAAGTAGATTAACGTAGGGGGAGGAGCTGCAGACAGGAGGTAAGATTTGGCATTATGGAGTTGACCAATAAAATCCGATTTTTCATTGATCTGCCCGTTGAAATTGAACCCCGGAAGCAATTCCGGATCTTTAAACTCCCCATCTGGGGTAGCCAAATATTCTTCGTTATCTAAACAGTGTGTTTTGTCAAAATAGGTCAAAGAAGATTTGTTTGCTTCAAAAGTATAATCCAAGTCGATGTCATGACTGTGGAAAAAGGAGTAGCAGGTGGAATTTTCAACGCCCAAGTAGGAGTTGAGGACAGACAGATCGGTCCAGTCTTCCCAAGAAAACGGTATTTTGTTTGATCCTTTTTTGTATTCGTCGTGAAGGTAGTTGAGATAAACTGTCATGGTTATCCTTGGATCATACAAATGCTGGGTTTTCCTTAATTTAACGTAAGAGAAGGTTCGAGCAATATCAAGGCCAATCTTGGAGTTCACAAAATGATCGACAAACCTCCAATTAGAGTTGGCTATCTCTGGGCTGAACAACTTTCTGTAAAGTGTATTTGTCATTGTCTCGATGGAGTCATCCTTGATGTAGGCCAACTTGTCCAATAAGCTTGACATCGAAGGAGCCTGTTTCTTTGGTGCCTTGGATTCCGAGCTGTACGCCTTAATGTTGTTTCCTTTGAAGGAAGCGAGTGGTGTGGAGAAGGTGCCATATTGATAGATTGTGAAGTATAGGGAAAACACCAGGATGTTGAGGAAGAAGATTGAGATCAAAATGGGCTGCCTACGTATCTTTCGCAGGACCCCCGGGAAATGCATATCTTAGTCTAGCGTGGTCGATGGCAGGGGAGTTACTTAGGGGATGCAAAATCTATGAATGAGTTTTGGCCCGCTTCCGTTGTGTTCTGATACAAAGAGGTCGGTTTCCAGATGAAAGAAACGGAAGTAACGGGAGAGAATCAATAGCCGGTAGTTGAAGTAGTTACTGGAGAGGTTTCAGTAACAGGTCTTGAGCAGAGAACTGGTAACAGAGATTATTCTAGTCTCGAGTGTGCATGCAGTTTTGGTCAGACGACTGGTAGGTGTGCAATGCTGGATCGCTCCGTCTATCAGTGGCTAAAGGGCAAAGAGATACAGAACAATAAAGTAAAGCTAAGCAACAGGAACGAAAGCCAAAGAAAGAATGAAGCAGACGACAACGAAGGTGAGGAGGGCGGTGGGTGAAACTGCAGGCTCTACTTTGGTCGCAGCGGTGCAATAAACTAATCAACCCTAAACGAGAGGAATAGAATGAGGAGAAAAAGGCAGGGGAATGGTAACAGCCGAGGAAGGTACGCACGCACAGCAAGAAAGAAAAGTTGCAAGCCGAGCCAAAAGCCAGCACAGACATATCCCAGCGGAGAAAGCATAAAGTGGCACACACACACTACAGGCCTGCTCTGCAGAGAACGAAGAAAGTGTCTGCGAAAAGCGCGAAATGCAGGTTGCCCCGATTGAGACGACGAAACAGCATGGCCGGGGAAGATCTACTAGTCGGTCGGAGCCGACAGGAGCACACGACAGATTGGCGTCAGGACAGCAGCGGTATTGCATAGAATGCCGGGCGGGGCTATAGTACCTGGAACGACCCAGACAGAACCACACGAGCCTGGGAGCTGCAGGGCTGCAAAGCAAGCCTACGAAACGCGGCTGAAGCGATGCACGCGGGAGGGGCAGGCAGATAGCTGCAGCTGCAGCTGCGACTCCGAGGGCGGCGGAAAGGTGTCGTGTGACCGGTCGGCTGTGTCATTTGAGCGTAACGCCGATCCTCCGCAGTGGTGGAGCCTGCCTGCGTGGCCTATGCAAGCGGAACAATAACGAAATGCTGGGCGGTGCAGCAAATGCAGCAGGTGCAGGCTGACCTATTTAAATTGGGACGCTGGGAGTGAGCCGCAGAGATGCAGGATTTCTGCAGGGCACTGCAGAACAGTCGGAGAAGAAGCGGCTGGTTATGGGTGTAAGGAGGACAGAGGGTCCCGCCAGGTCGTGAAAGGCTCGTGCGAGGACTAAAAAAGGAGAAAAAAGAGAAAACAAAAAAGCTGGTGGGTAAGAAGAAGCGGCAGCAGGGAGGCGTCGAAAAGCGTTAGAAGGCGCAGAGGGGGGACTAACAAGGGGTGTACTAAATACAAGCACAAGATGCTTCGTGGCATGGGCTTAGCTCTACTTGTCCTTGGCTCCCCCGCCATCCGTCCCTAGGGGGGCCAGATACGAGGAGCATTGCATCGTCTCCAAATAAGAGGAAACGGCCAGGCGCTACGTGCTTGGCCCAATCCCCGCTTCTTGCTTGATGCCTCATGCTTATCTTGATAAGGACGGCAGCATCGGGGTCGGCTGTGGTGGAGGGTGAGGCGAGAGCGTGGCGAGAGCGGGAAAGTCGGCGGGAGAAGAGCAGGCTCGGCCGGGTTGTGGTTGTGTCTTGTCTTCCGTGTCTCGGCTCGTTATTGCCACCCGTTGCGTGCTCTAGTAGCGCACCGCTTTTCCCCCGCTTCCCCCTTCCTCTCCATCCTCGTAGCGCAGCCCGCAGCCCGCGCGATGACGACAGAGATGCAAACGACTTCCCCTGTGCCCTGCTGTCTTGGCCTTGGCAGCGGGCTTCGGTCTCGGTCTCAGTTTCGATTTGGGGACAGAATGCAACTGCAAGTTGTTACAAAAATAAAAATGAAAACAAACTAGAAAATAAAAAATAAAAAGTAAAAACTCGCCAATGAGAAGGCACGCAGTGCTAACGCATTAGCGCGCTGGCCAACTTTTCGGCGATTCCGGGTCGGCCTAATTGGGCACCACTTCCCCTGCCGCAGGCAGCAAGCCGCCAGCACCTCGCCCACACCTCGCCCGAGCGCAACAGAACAGGACTAAAAAAAGCAACTACATCATCGTTCCCGCTGCGTGCGGGCGTCCTCTTATCCCCGGCCACCTGCTCAGTGAACTATGTCAGCAAAACGTCGAGAAAAAGGTCAGAAGAGTCCACCCCAAAAAATCCCCGGAGCATTCGAGTTCCTACAGGGCTGTTTAACTACCGTCCTTATCTCTCGCAAACATTCTAATGTAAAGCCGACCTCCTCTCCACATACGTATCTTCTGGTCGTGTGCCGTACTCACACCAGATCGACAGTTTTCGCGATCTCCAAAAACCTCTCAACCACATTCCGACAACAGCGCTAGACATGCATGAGAGATACCCGAGCTGCAGACAATTCCGAGCCCTGCTGAACGCACAAGACACGGAAACCCATCCTTCGCGGTTGCCACCGCTCCGCTCGGCGTGCTGCGCTCGCCGTCTACGTTGCTGCTGCAGCATCTTCTAGTTGCCTCTGCCCACACACCGGAAAAGCCGAAGTAGGTGAAGTTGAAGGCAATGAGGAGGGGGACTTTTCCAGCGATGTTCCTTCCGGAGATGCCCATGTTAAGATCACGTGTAGCAGTGGCTTTTGATGCGAGAAGTAACGTAGTATCTCGAAACCGTAGTCAAGTGGGTGATGTAAACCTCCAGAAGTCTTGCTCTCCTCCCAGCCTAGGCAGTGGGAAACGGCATCCTGCTTCGCATTCTAGTGTGAAAAAAAGCCATGAAAAAAGGCAAACACCACTCGCTTCCATTCTCATATCAAAACTCTTTACTAGTATACACATTAATCAACCATTAATCCTTATAGTCCACGCTTGGTAGGTAAATGCCAAGTCTTTCCAATTTCATGAGAGAATGATAGCAGAAACGTCTTATAGCCCGACTTATCACTATATCCCTGTGTAATTTGACGTCGATACCACAACCTCTTTTCCTTGGTCCGCAACCTCCACATACGAAAGGTAATCGAGCATCGGAATCCTTGGCGGAGGATGATCTCGCAGCATCCACTGAGCCAAGTCTTTCCACTTTGTCGGCATCCCGTGATAGTCATGGATTGATGGGGATTTCCACTCCCAATCAGAATAATAGATAGCCATCTCTGTGGAATGCACACTATTGTAGAGATTGTCGTGGTAAAATTCCTCCACAATGTTCATAGAAGGTCTTCTTTCATCCCTATGCTTCAACACCTCTTCCGATGTAATTTCGTAAAGCGAACTTTTGATCATCTCAGAAATAATAGTAGCTTCGTTGCCAATATAACACCCAACAACGTTGACTCCCTTGACATTCTTCTTGTTACCTTTCGCCTTCCTTTTGTTCTTGCTCTTCCCAACGGCAGTGGTAGGTTGCAAATTATTTACCACACATGCCCAATGAACATCATCTGCATGGACCCACATTTTCAAAGGCTTCAGGAACACCCAGTCATCCCATGCCACACGTCGAAGAGAAAGAGGCGAATACTCTTGCTCCAAAATACTAGTCAACGACTTTTTCGACGCAGGCACAAATGTCGGTGCTCCTTCAAATAGCGACAACCGCACAGGAGACAATTGTTCATATGTATAGTAGTGGTCATTTCTGCAATTGTAAATCCTATTCTCAGAATGGATCTTCAATACCTTATTTACTGTCTCCTTATCCTCCGCCTCTGCTTTTTGTATTGATTTCACACCTTCGTGTTTAAATTTATTTGAAGCCAGAGCACCTTGCCTTCTTCCTCTCCTAGAATCTACCTTGGAAAGCGGATACTTGGATTTCACTTGCTTTGGAATCCATCCATCCAGTTTGTTCATACCGGGAGCGGTCAAACGGTCTGCTGATACACCGATACCGGTGACATCAACAAACATTCCTGTATCGACATCAATCACACGAGCATCAATATTATTCGTACCTGTCTCTTTACCTCTATGGGTCAAACTACTGGTGCAATCGATATAGTACTTACCCATGCCATACTTTGGGTTTTGAACAATCAACGAGTTGTTATATCGTAGACAGAACTCAGCCAAGTCCGTGACGGGCATTTGTACATCACCATCTCCATCGTAGGGAAAAGACATTGATGTGAAGTACCATGAAAGTAAAGAGCCATGTGCTGGAAACATATATAGGCCGTCGTGGAACGTAGCCGTTAGTAGCGTGTGGAGCAAATGTGACAAGATAATCGTACGACGGCTAGTCGGGTTATCCAAAGGTTTCCTGTCAAGCTCTTCAGGGGTATAGTAAGGAGAATGGAAGGTGAAGTCAGAGAGCGGCATTTCGGTAACAAAACCAGAGAAAAATCTGGCATCATAATGGCCACCATTCTCTTTTAGCTTATGAGCGTTGTAACTTGCAGGCCACAAAATATTGACTTCTTTAAAATACTTTTTCACGTCCTCGGCATCTGCTGCTTTAGAGTAGTTGACAGATTCAAGAAACCTTTTCTCGTTATCCTCTAAAAGTGAAAAATCCTTGTTGTAGAGGTCGGCAAAATGCTCATCAGTGTCCAAATAAAAGTTTCCCTCCGGAATGTTCAGCTGAAAATTCTTAGTTTTCAAGAGTTGAATCGCAAAGTCGTTCTCATTGTGAGTAAGGTATTTATCTCCCAATTTTCCCAACTCCTCCACGGGGTTAAATCCGTTGAATGTGCTTTTGTCTGTGAAAGATTCAAAGAGGCCATTTTGCATCATAGATGTTGCCTGATATGGCTTAGTCTTGTAGTAAGTACCATTTTCGTTCAAGAAGTAGATGAGAGATGGTGTTGGGGCATAGGACAAAATAAACGACTTTGCGTTGAATATTTTCCCGATAAAGTTCGATTTCTCATTGATCCTTTGCATGAAATTGAACCCGGGCAATAACTTTTCATCTTTGTATTTCCCATTATGTGTCTTCAGATAATCGATGTTATCGAGACAGAAACTCCTATTGGCATATTCCGTGGAAGGTAGACTGTCGTTCATTTCATATTTCAGGGAGATCTCGTAATCGGTCAAAAATGACGCACAGGAGCGGCTCTTTCCATTCAAAAACCGGTTCAAATACGACAGATCCACCCAGTCTTCCCAGGAGAAAGGTATGCTGCTCTGACCGGAACTGTGTTGCTCTTGCAAGTGGTGGAGATAGACTGCCATTGTGATTCTCGGGTCGTAAATGTGTTCGGTCTGTCTCTTCTTAGTATAGACGGAGATTTCATCCGATCCCTCGGTTAGCCTGTTGTTGTGGAAGCCCGTGGTGAGTTTCCATGAGGAGTTTTCCACTTCTTTCTGTTCGAAAAGTTTCTGAGACAAAGAGTTAATCACTGACTCTGCAGCATTAGATTTATGCATTAAGCTCTGGTCGAGTATCTCCGGAGGTGTTAACAGCAGCGCTAGCGGGGACCTGAATGGCAAAGAGCGCAGAATGTTGGAGGAGCTGTACTGTTCGCCATACATGGAGGCATAGAGACTATAAAAGATATAGCATGCCGCCGTCAGTATGGCCAGCAGCGGTTTCCTCCGTATTCGCCGCAAAATACTCTTAATCGTCATTCTGCACTTTCGAATCTGAAAATCTGGCTTCTTCATGCCCTGCCCTAGTCCCTAGGTTCTTCTTGGTCGTTGTGATGCCCCTCTTCACCTCTTTTGCGTGGTTGCAGGTCCTCCCTCCTTCTGCCCTACAGTCAGTTTTTTCCGGTAAGACGGTACGGCACCCGAAGACCGGATCGGGCCCCTCTGATAACCAATGAGTTTTTCACTTCTGACGCTCTCCCCCCGATTCTTCGCTCCTCTCACCTTTCCGTTCATCTGCCGACAAAGCCTGTTTTTCCCGCCCACCCCGAAGAGGCTTATACGCTCGGCTCTACTACATCTTCGCGTGCAGGGTGCCGGGATCCTTCTCCAGCCGTTGCCGGCTGTTTTTGTTTTGGCGTGCTGCATCCGGCAGGTTACGCTGGCACGGGTTGTTGGGGCGCAGCCAGCACGTTTCTGGCTCGTTGCCAACTCATTGTCTGCTTTATTGCGTCGCTAGTTGTACGGCGACCTGCCGACTGTATGTCTCTTTGTCCACTAGCAATGCTGCCGGTAAATCTCTGCTTTCGCCACCCTGCAGAAGCACCGTGGAGACAATACTTGCTGTAAGTGCCGGCTTAAGCTTTGCATGTGTGAAAATGCACCCAAAGGTAGTCCGGATAAAGGCGGGCTGCCTGTAGATTGAAGGTATTGCCCGTTTTTCTACGCCATCGCATCGGTCGGGAAAGTAGAGTAATCGGATCGTTGAGCTTTACGGCAAGCAAGCGGGTACAAAACAACAAACTGCAAACCTTTTCTTCAACTTGTGGCTAATTTTTAATTTAGATCCGGACTTGCACTTGCTTCGGACAGAACACGCCAAGACGGAATGAAGCGGGGAAGAACACAGCAGAACAAGGCAGAAGCTCGTGGAACATGAATGCGCGCTGTAAAAGCTTCCCAATGCGGCAATTTGTGAGCCCACAGCGGCGCGCAGTGCTTTTCATCATTCCGCGGAGCCCGATTGGGAGATGCATCTCTCACACTCCGGCCGGAGAAGCCCACCGTTGTTGATCTGGCACGCCAAACTCCGGTCCGGGGCTCGGCTGCCATGAGTGGGTCAAGCCTCCGACCATTCTTTACAATTGTGTTGGCAACATGTACTCGCTGAGAAGCTATAAAACCTTGTATCTTTCCCCAACGATGAGTCTGGTTCCTCTTCTTCTTGCTTCGTCCTTTTCAGTCTTCTTCCTTAGCAAGCTACCCGTGCCCAAGCTCCGTCCTGTACGTTACTTTGTTTGCATTCGCTTTACTTTAGCTCTTTACTCTTCAGCACTCAAAAATGGTTGCCACTTTCGCTATCACTGAACTCGTGAATCTTTCAGGTGAGGAATACAATGACAACACTTTGGTTGGCGAGGAAGACTTGAGTTTTGGAAGCGAGCTTTTTGATGACTCGCTGAGCTTTTTGGACGAGTCATTTGCTGAGGATAAAGATCACAGTAGTATTAGTTTTGACCTCCATAATAATGTGTACCAAACCGAAAATAACAGGTCCTTTGCTTCTGAGTTGAGCACCAGTGAATCTTACTTTGAAGATGCTATCTTGGATAGCTCAGTAAGCTGCGACACTTCCTTCACTGTGTCAAGTCCAGTTTATGTTTCCTTAGAAGAAATTGATGCACTATTCAACGACAAAGAGGTGGGACCTCTTGCCAGTGAGCAATCTACGTCCTTTCCAAGCATCTTGGATAGTCATGTCGGTATTGTTCAAAGCTCTTCCATCCATGAGATAAATTCTCAGAGTGATGAGTTTGCGTCTAATTACAAATTCGATTTGGATTTTGACATTCAGGAACTTCAAGACCAGGATCAGGTTGGAGAATTGAGCGAGTTACCTCAAGAAATTGTTCTCAATGCGAATATTCCTCATGATAATATTGTGAATGAGTCCGCTCTCGTTAAGCCGACAAGAACCATCAAAAGAGCGAAAAGACCAAAGCCCCAGTTTGCTGTATCTGCCTCTTTGTTTCATAGGATCAACAATTATTGGTCATTAATATCCCAGAACAACAAATATTTGAGCACCCTGTCAGCTGCGGTAAACAAATGGGCAAGTCCGACTGTGGTTCCTCTTCAGGCTGAGCAGTTTATCAACAACGTTGTTCCTGCATTACTACCAAACTACGTAAACATCAACTTTTTCAAGGATGTTCAAGGCAAAAAGGGTTGGTACTATGAAGATAACAAGAAGCGTCAGGGAGGTCCTCTTGCTCTGAGATGGTGTGGCCAAGAGCTGAATTTTTACGATCCGTTCATTATCAGGTATCAAGTTGATGAAACAGGAAAACAAACTAACAAACAGGCTTTGTGCCCCTACTGTCCAGTGGAAACGGATATGGACTTGGATAACATTTTCCACACTACACAAGATTCATTGTACATGCACCATGTGTGTAAGGACCACGGTGTTTACAGCACGGGTTATGAGATGTCTCCTCCGTTACTCGCCTTTGAGAACGGGACGCCGGTTGCATTCTGCACAGAATGTGAGGAAACATGCAAGATTGTTGGTCTTGGGTCCGGTGTCGACAATTGTATGATAAGTTACTTCAGACATGCTTTTATTTCCCATAATAAGAAAAAACAAAAAAGAACACGTGAACAAAAGCAATCAGACCATGTCTTCTTCAATGGTGCCAGAAAACACCATATATATGAAAATTTTGAAACTAATATAAATTGTTTTGAGTCTAAACCAGGAAGAGTCATTGCTAGTGAGCCTGAGGATCTTTTGGATGAGAAGTATTTGGATGATGTCATCATGGAGGATTCGATGCTGGAGATCGACGAAATGAGTGACGCAGATACCAGTACTCAGCTCGTCGAGCAAAACTGGAACCTCTAGTCACTGCAGTTCAAAACCTCAGTATGGTTGAGCCAACATGTTTACACGCGTTAGTTTATTCTTTTGTAGAGTAGTTTTTTTTGTATAAATATATGGAAAATATATCAATGAACTCCCAAACAAGCTAACACTACTGTTTGTTTCGACTGCTCCATGTCTTTCAATATGATTTTTCTATAGCAGTTAGGCATTTACGTTATCAGCAATATACATATTTTAGTCAAGAGTATTACATTGGCAACATAACATTTTGCAACCAATTTGTAAAATCCATCAGAGTGAGTTTTACCAGCTGTGTAGAATATACAATCACTACTGGTAATAAAACCGTTGAATGAATATGTGAACACGTCTTGTATTCAATTTTTCGATTAGGTAATCAGAATTCCCCGGCGGATAGCTAATAAGTTTAATACTACTGTTTGTGTTAAGTGTATAAAATTTTGTTGGCTAAAAAGTTTGATTTCCATTTACCGCAAAAATTCTTGAAAAATTACTGTAGTTCACACATTTTTTGTTGTTGTAATCTAGCTATTCTATTATGAATATCCATTGTATATGTTCACTTTTTCTTATGTTTGTTGCTTATTTATATTTAACTAATATAACTAGCCTACAAACTAATATTCTCAAACATAAATACAAGGGACAAACCTCTTGTATTTATACACTTACACCTTCGGTTAAACTTGCCATTATTCATTTATCATGGCGGCTAACTTTCCAGTTTTAGATTACTTAAGATGCCTTATCATGATAAGACTCTTATCTCTTATCACTCAATCCTTATTGGCCTCGGCATCTTATCTCAACCCTAAGATACCTTATCATGATAAGATTCTTATCTCTTATCCCTCGATCATGATTGGCTTTGGCATCTTATCTCAACACCCCACCATAATCTAAACACTTGTAGATATGTTCGACATTCCAGCTAGACCAACAAACTTATTGAATTTAATCTTGGCTAAACTTTTAGTCAACATATCAGCAACCATATTTAATCG
>NW_017566985.1:5826-6558 GCF_001661235.1 Pichia membranifaciens NRRL Y-2026 | reverse complement strand
AATATCCATAGTATATTGTTCACTTTATATTATAGTTGTTGCTTATTAATATATAACTAATATAACTAGCCTACAAACTAATATTCTCAAACATAAATACAAGGGACAAACCTCTTGTATTTATACACTTACACCTTCGGTTAAACTTGCCATTATTCATTTATCATGGCGGCTAACTTTCCAGTTTTAGATTACTTAAGATGCCTTATCATGATAAGACTCTTATCTCTTATCACTCAATCCTTATTGGCCTCGGCATCTTATCTCAACCCTAAGATACCTTATCATGATAAGATTCTTATCTCTTATCCCTCGATCATGATTGGCTTTGGCATCTTATCTCAACACCCCACCATAATCTAAACACTTGTAGATATGTTCGACATTCCAGCTAGACCAACAAACTTATTGAATTTAATCTTGGCTAAACTTTTAGTCAACATATCAGCAACCATATTTTAATCGACTTTCTGTCCACCTTATCACCAGCCCAATCGGAGTCGCAGTAACCAACTAAATTGAAACTCGTGGTCTACTTGAATACTAATCCTAAACCGAGAGTACCTTTTATGTATCGAAGAACATGTTTAGCAGCAGCATAATGATTTGCATACGGGGTTTTGATAAACCTTGACAGGGCCGAGGCCGCATATGACAAATCGGTCCTCACTGTATTCGCAGCAAACAATAATTTCCCCACCATGGTGCGATACAGGGAAGTATCTTCATCAG
>NW_017566985.1:4578-5726 GCF_001661235.1 Pichia membranifaciens NRRL Y-2026 | reverse complement strand
AACTTTTATTAGTCACATCACAGACCTCTTTTCAGTGTTGATTGAACTATTTCACAGTTTCCTTCTGAAATATGATGTCTAACAAAATGATGTTTAATATCAATGTGTTTGGTTCTCTGGTGATGGACCGGATGCGTTGATAACATCCTGCACCCTTCGTTGTCTTCAAAGATGCAGGGGACTTTGTTCATTTTAAGTCCAATGTGTTTCAACAGTTGTGTTAACCATAGTAATTCTTTAACTGCGTCACCCAGTGCCATATACTCTGCCTCAGTAGATGATAGCGCCACCGTCTGCTGTTTCGTGGATTTCCATGTTATTGCAGTATTTCCGTAACATGTAAACAGTAACCGGTAATCGACTTTCTGTCCACCTTATCACCAGCCCAATCGGAGTCGCAGTAACCAACTAAATTGAAACTCGTGGTCTTCTTGAATACTAATCCTAAACCGAGAGTACCTTTTATGTACCGAAGAACATGTTTAGCAGCAGCATAATGATTTGCATACGGGGTTTTGATAAACCTTGACAGGGCCGAGGCCGCATATGACAAATCGGTCCTCACTGTATTCGCAGCAAACAATAATTTCCCCACCATGGTGCGATACAGGGAAGTATCTTCATCAGACAGCGGCTTACCCTCAGGGACCAAGGACGACCCAGCAGCAAGGGGAGTCTGAACTGTATTACAGTCAGACATATTGAAATCACCCAAGAATCCTGCTAAGTACTGACCGAGATGCATGGAAACCACACCAGGACGTTGGGAAACTTGCATCCCTAAGAACCGAGAAACTGCACCAAGATCCTTCATTTTGAAATGAGAAGACAGAACGTCTTTGACGGAATCAATTGAAGAAGTAGAGTTGGAGAGGATCAATAGATCGTCAACATATAAGGCAACAAGTGTAACCGACTTCTCAATAACCAAAGAGTAAACACCAAACTCAGACATCGACCGCACAAAGCCAAAATCTATTAATACCTGATTGATTTTAACATTCCAGCAGAGGGGTGCTTGTTTCAAGCCATAAAGACTTTTATTCAGATGGCACACTTTTGAACCAGCAGCAGGAGATCCAGGGGGAGGCTGCATATAAAGCTCCTCATGCAAATCACCGTTCAGGAATGCGGTGGTTACGTCCATT
>NW_017566985.1:4189-4478 GCF_001661235.1 Pichia membranifaciens NRRL Y-2026 | reverse complement strand
AACCGGTAATCGACTTTCTGTCCACCTTATCACCAGCCCAATCGGAGTCGCAGTAACCAACTAAATTGAAACTCGTGGTCTTATTGAATACTAATCCTAAACCGAGAGTACCTTTTATGTATCGAAGAACATGTTTAGCAGCAGCATAATGATTTGCATACGGGGTTTTGATAAACCTTGACAGGGCCGAGGCCGCATATGACAAATCGGTCCTCACTGTATTCGCAGCAAACAATAATTTCCCCACCATGGTGCGATACAGGGAAGCATCTTCATCAGACAGCGGCTT
>NW_017566985.1:0-421 GCF_001661235.1 Pichia membranifaciens NRRL Y-2026 | reverse complement strand
TGTTGTAATCTAGCTATTCTATTATGAATATCCATTGTATATGTTCACTTTTTCTTATGTTTGTTGCTTATTAATTTATAACTAATATAACTAGCCTACAAACTAATATTCTCAAACATAAATACAAGGGACAAACCTCTTGTATTTATACACTTACACCTTCGGTTAAACTTGCCATTATTCATTTATCATGGCGGCTAACTTTCCAGTTTTAGATTACTTAAGATGCCTTATCATGATAAGACTCTTATCTCTTATCACTCAATCCTTATTGGCCTCGGCATCTTATCTCAACCCTAAGATACCTTATCATGATAAGATTCTTATCTCTTATCCCTCGATCATGATTGGCTTCGGCATCTTATCTCAACACCCCACCATAATCTAAACACTTGTAGATATGTTCGACATTCCAGCTAGA
>NW_017566984.1:1676658-1676949 GCF_001661235.1 Pichia membranifaciens NRRL Y-2026 | reverse complement strand
AGTAGCGTTTATGGTTTGTCATCTGCTGCACCACATGGTGGCACACTGAGCCAAGTATCCCTCGTCGTGTCTCCTCTGTTATTGACCCATCGGTATCTCCTAGCGATCTTGAATCTTCTTCTGCTGATTCCGTCGCCTCTACTGAACTGGAAGATTCCTTCGCTGGATGTGCTCCCCCGTCTGAACCTCAAGTATTATCGTATAAGGAGTCTCTTGCTCACCTGACTGACAATATGAATCTTGCTGCAAATGAAGCTCAGAAGCTCCCAGACATTTCCACCAACACTTTTG